>NC_092000.1:27483507-27615353 GCF_044704955.1 Pristiophorus japonicus | reverse complement strand
CCTGTACGGCTCAGAGACGTGGACCATATACATCAGACACCTCAAAGTGCTAGAGAAATACCACCAGCACTGCCTCCGCAAGATCCTGCAAATCCATTGGGAGGCTAGACGCACTGAAGTCAGTGTTCTCGCTCAGGCCAGCATCGAAGCCTCCTTCAAGACGCTCTTTAAAATATACCTCTTTGACCAAGCTTTTGGTCACCTGCCCTAATTTCTACTTATACGAATCAGTGACAAATTCTTATCTCAAGCACCTTGGGACATTTCACTACTGTACAGGCGCTATATAAATACAAGTGGTTGTTACAGTCTGACCGTCCACCTCTCTGACCCAGCCAGAATCAGATTAAAGTTCCAGCTTCAGAGCTCCCAGCTCAGAGACATGGAGAACGATCGCGGACTGTTAACTGGTGGCGTTGTCCAGATTCTGACAAGTTGGAATTCCCATGGAGAGACGGCGAGGAGGACTGGTGCAGAAATCAGGCCAGAGCAGGGAGGTGGTATTAAAGGGACATTGGGTGCTGGGCAGGGGGGGGGGGACTTTCAAAAGAAATGGCAAACACAAGAAATCTTAATTATGTCTACCTTGTTATTAACTATAGCAAATAGTTCCTCATTGTTTGGGCGGAGTAGAGGGAACTTCAGGAGTGGCCAAACCTTTGGCCTTCGTGGGGCAGCTGTGTGAATACCATGGAGCCAAGACGATGTAGCTGTGACAAATTGCCTTTGACAGCTACCCATCATCATCATCATCATCATAGGCAGTCCCTCGGAATCGAGGAAGACTTGCTTCCACTCTTGAAGTGAGTTTTTAGGTGGCTGAACAGTCTAATACGAGAATCAGACTCGGTCACAGGTGGGACAGATAGTCGTTGAGGGAAGGGGTGGGTGGGACAGGTTTGCTGCATGCTCCTTCCGCTGCCTGCACTGGATTTCTGCACGCTCTCGCCGATGAGACTCCACTTAGGGCGGTCTTTGGCCGGGGACTCCCAGGTGTCAGTGGGGATGTTGCATTTTATCAGGGAGGCTTTGAGGGTCCGCTGCCCACATTTGGCTTGGTTACCGTGAAGGAGCTCCGTGTAGAGCACTTGCTTTGGGAGTCTGGGGCTGTTGGCCTGGACGAGGACGCTGATGTTGGTGCGTCTGTCCTCCCAGGGGATTTGTAGGATCTTGCAGAGACATCGTTGGTGGTATTTCTCCAGCGACTGGAGGTGTCTACTGTACATGGTCCATGTCTGAGCCATTCAGGAGGGCGGGTATTACTACGGCGCGACCCTGGACAACATGGACCACTTCCCGTATCTCAGGAGCCTCCCATCATCAAGAGAAGGCATCGACAACGAGATCCAACACTGTCTCCAGTGCAGCCTTCGGCCGCCTGAGGAAGTGTGTTTGAAGACAGGTACCATGCTGCTGGTCATTGCCATAAGCGGTCTGAGCACCTTGTGTTCAGGAGTACGCCCACGCTACCCAATATGCAATAGCGCGATAGTCGTCATCATCATAGGCAGTCCCTCGAACGAGGAGGACTTACTTCCACACCAAAAGAGATGAGTTCACAGGAGTTTCAATGAAGGACCCGATGTTCCAGTCCTGAACTCCAATTGAGGGGGTGGAAGATGCCTGTGCGTGGATTTTTTTAACGTATGGTGACCGTTGCACACCAGCCACCACACGGGCTCGACAGAGCTCGGCCTTGGTCCAGTGGCAAGGGTTAACCAGGACGACTGGAGACCTGCTCTGCTGCATGGACCTAGTGGGCACACATATCGCAGTGTGGGCTGGGCCTCTGCTCTTCTGGGCTCCGTACTCTCATTCACCGCATCTCCGCCACAATCTCTCACCGCCCTCTGCCCCCTTGCAATCTGAACTAGATACTGCATTTTTCCCCACATGCCCTACTCCAATGCTTTTGAAAGTAGACCGTTAAAACACTTGTTAAGACGAGGCCAGGTATGAATCGTAACTGCTTCACTTCAGAGCAAGTGACGATATTTGACAATACCTCCCAAACCCGTGACCTCTACCACCTAGAAGGTCAAGGGCAGCAGGCGCATGAGAACACCAACACCTCCACGTTCCCCTCCAAGTCACACACCATCCTGACTTGGAAATATATCGGCCGTTCCTTCATCGTCGCTGGGTCAAAACCTGAAACTCCCTCCCTAACAGCACCATGGGAGCACCTTCACCACACGGACTGCAGCGGTTTAAGGCGGCGGCTCACCACCACCTTCTCAAGGGGCAATTAGGGATGGGCAATAAATGCTGGGCCTTGTCAGCGACGCCCACATCCCATGAATGAATAAAAGAAATTATAATCGGATTCATTTACATAGAATGTACAGCACAGAAACAGGCCCTTTGGCCCAACTGGTCTGTGCCGGTGTTTATGCTGCATACCAGCCTCCTCCCACCCGACTACATCACACCCCATCAGTATGACCTTCTATTCCTTTCTTCCTCACGTGTTTATCTTGCTTCCCCTTAAATACCTCTACGCTATTCGTCTCTGACATCATCGATGCTGAGGGGTTGTTTTCCCTGGCTGGAGTGTCCAGGACCAGGGGTCACAGTCTCAGGATAAGGGGTCGGCCATTTAAGGCTGAGATGAGGAGGGTGGTGAATCCTTGGAATTCTCTGCCCCAGAGGGCTGTGGAGACTCAGTCTCTGAATATATTGAAGGCAGAAATCGATAGATTTTGGAGTCTAGGGGAATCAAAGAATGTGGAGATCGGCGGGAAAGTGGAGTTGAGGTCTATGATCAGCCATGATCTTACTGAATGGCGGAGCAGGCTCGAGGGGCCGAATGGCCTACTCCTGCTCCTATTTCTTATGTTCTTGTGTCTCCACTACACCTTGTGGTATTCGTACATTCTTTGGGTAGGGAGGTTTCTCCGGAATTGCCCACCAGATCTCGGCTGTTCCGATTCTGGGTCAATCCACCAATGAGGCCACACCGGCGACAAAAGTTCTCTCAGGGCAAATGGGCGAGTGAGAAATGGAAGCGCAGAGAGAGGATGGCGTTCCACGGGCTGAGCTCAAGGCCGACACGGGGCACGTGCGCCGTGGATTGGATAGCCCGAGCTGGTAGTGTTCGACTTCTAACACTGGGCCAGAAACTATCCCACGCCCCAAGTACTCACGCGTTGCAGCATGAACCCTCGGATCAGCGACCTCATGCACAGGCCAAAGGACAGCATACACAGCATAATGACCCCGATGTCAAAGATCAGTCGCCCAGCGTCATTGTCAGCTGCGTTGGGGGGGGGGGGGGGGGGGGAAGGGAAGAGAAAAGAGAGAAGCCAAAAAAAGTTTCAAGTGAGTAAAACTACTGTGGGATCTTGACACTACAGGAGTGAGCGCGAGCACGCAGCTTTTCAGTATGCCTACAATTCCAAGTTTCGGGCCTAGTGTCAGCTGTGGCTCAGTGGGCAGCACACTTGCCTCTGAGTCAGAAGGTTGTGGGTTCAAGTCCCACTCCAAGGACTTGGGCACATAAATCTAGGCTGTCTCTCCCAGTGCAGTGCTGAGGGAGCGCTACACTGTCGGAGGTGCCGCCTTTCGGATGAGACGTTAAACCGAGGCCGCTCTCTCAGGTGGACGTAAAAGATCCCATGGCACTATTTCAAAGAAGAGCAGGGGAGTTATCCCCGGTGTCCTGGGCCAATATTTATCCCTCAATCAACATAACACAAAAACAGTTTATCCGGTCATTATCACATTGTTGTTTGTGGGAGCTTGCTGTGCGTAAATTGGCTGCTGCATTTCCCACATTACAACAGTGACCACACTCCAAAAATACTTCACTGGCTGTAAAGCACTTTGAGACATGCAGTGGCCGTGAAAGGCGCTATATAAATGCAAGTCTTTCTTTCTATTAAGGTTCGTGTATGTATTATTTAGTGTTGCCACTTGAACTGTTTACAAATAATAAAACACCCAAGTACAGCTATCCTTCCAAACTTAGCATAAAGTCAAACAGTACGGGAGGACATCGTTCAGCCCATGGTGTCTATGCTGGCTCTTTGAATATCCTATCCAATTAGTCCCACTCTCCTGAAATGTTCCCCTTCACGTTTGTTTGGGGCCGTGCAGCACTTTCAAAAGTCCGCGCATGTGCGTTTTTTTCCAATTTAGAATCCTCGGCTGCACAGGACCCCTGGAGCATTGTTTGGCCACGCAGTCTAAATGGAACATTACTCTCCTACCCGTTCCTCATAGCCTTGAAATTTTTTTCCTTTTCAATTATTTATCCTGTGTCAATCCCAAACGAATCCCACAGCCCCACTCTCTCCCCATAGCCCTGTATCTATCCCCAAACTAATCCCACTGCCCCGCTCTCTCCCATAGCCCTGTATCTATCCCCAAACGAATCCCACTGCCCTGCTCTCCCCATAGACCACATCAGACAGAGATTACCCATTTAGAGTAAGCAGAATTTTGTTTACAGCGATGTCTATGAGGTATCCTCACCATATCCAAAAACACTGGGATCAGCACACTGGTTAATAATCACATCGTTATCCAAACTGATCTTTATCCGGCCGCTGTGCGCTTTATTATCAAACAGGATCTGTAATGGAATTGAAATCATTCGTCACAATTCCCTCTTCTCTCACTCCCACACACCGCCCCCACCCCTCCCTCCCTCCACCCACCCCTCCCTCCACCCACCCCCACCCCTCCATCACTCCGCCCGCCCCTACCCCTCCCTCACTCCGCCCGCCCCCACCCCTCCCTCACTCCGCCCGCCCCCACCCCTCCCTCACTCCGCCCGCCCCCACCCCTCCCTCCCTCACTCCGCCCGCCCCCACCCCTCCCTCACTCCGCCCGCCCCCACCCCTCCATCACTCCGCCCGCCCCCACCCCTCCATCACTCCGCCCGCCCCCACCCCTCCATCACTCCGCCCGCCCCCACCCCTCCCTCACTCCGCCCGCCCCCACCCCTCCCTCCCTCCCTCACTCCGCCCGCCCCCACCCCTCCCTCACTCCGCCCCTACCCCCTCCCGATTGTCCTGGCTATCTACTGGGGTTATGGGTCCCGGCTGCCCAGAGCTGCTATTCTTCCTTATCCAAGAGCCCAAACAGTGAGCAGCAGTGGGCTATTCACCCATAGTGCTGCTGGGGAGCGAGTTCCTGGATTTGACCCTGCGTCCATGAAGCAACGGTGATATAGATTTAAAGTAGTTGGTAGAAGGATTAGAGGGGAGACGAGGAAACATTTCTTCCCCCAGAGGGTGGTGGGGTCTGGAACTCACTGCCTGAAAGGGTGGTAGAGGCAGGAACCCTCACCACATTTAAAGGTACTTGGATGTGCACTTAAAGTGCCATAACCTACAGGGTTACAGACCAAGAGCTGGAAGGTAGGATTAGACTGGATAGCCTCTTTTTTGACCGGCACGGACACAATGGGCCAAATGGCCTCCTTATGTCCCATAATTCTCTATGATTCTATGATATATTGCCAAGTCGGGATGGTGTGTGACTTGGAGGGGAACGTGAAGCCTGTGTCCTTCTGGCTCTGGTGCAAATCACGGGTTTGGGAGATGGTGAAGAAGCCTTGGCGAGTTGCCGCAATGCAGCCACGGTGTGCCGGTAGTGGAGGGGGGTATTTAGGCTTCGTGAATGTTAAGTCTTTTGCTGCATTACTGGTTCAAGATTAATTCCTGCATCATCGCCCTGACAAGTTGACAGCTGAACAGGCTCATTTCACGCGATAACACGCAAGAGAGCGTAACATTACCCGCTTGGAGAGAGGAACAGGTTACACTTGAGGATCGCACTTACTAGAATCTGAAATGTGTAACAATCCGGGATTTCATGGTTGATGATTGTCTGGATGTTTATGGCCTTCAGTTTAAACTTTATGAAGACATTTATAAGCCTGAGGACACAATGAGAATAGGTTTTAACAGGATGGCTGAGGGCGTCTTCCCTTCCCTCCCCCACCTGCCACAGCCCAGTGACTGACCGAGAGAGAAAGCCCCAAATTCAATCTATGGTCTGTGCCGTCAGCCGATCTGTCAAGGCAGGAGCTGAGTCTCAAACTTTCCTCGGTGCCAGTGGGTTAGGGAGTGCACTGCTGAACACGCGCAGAGGCCGAGGGCGGTCAGGATTGGGCTTGGCGATGATGCCCCACACAGCGCAATAGTCTTCCGACACTTATGGTCAAGGGTCACACACGAAGAGAGCAACAGTGGACTGCACCTGAAGCAGATTCGATAGTAACCTTCAAAAAGGAATTGGATAAACACTTAGAAAAGAAACATTTGCAGGGCTATGGGGAAAGAGCGGGGGGGGGCGGGGAGAGTGGGACGCATTGGATAGCTCGATCAAAGAGCCAACACAGGCACGATGGGCTGAATGGCCCCCTTTTGTGCTGCAAGTTTATGATTCTAACTGGCAGCAAGCGAATTGCAAGAGGTGGGATAGTGAGATGACTTGCAGCAAAATAAAACCCAACCATTAACTCCACACCACTTCTCTCCCTCCACTCTGAGACACGGACTCACACTGGGTTGTGGTTTCACGCGTGGTGGCCACACTCAGGTTTCTCAGGAGTGAACACAGACAAGCCATTCAACCGTGAGGGGCACCGTATCCCACGATTCCAGTGGGCACAGGATGTAAGGAGCAGACATCATGGACGATTAACCCCTTCCTTGCTCAGGAGCTCCGGGCTAATTTTATCACCAGTGTGTGCGTGCACTCAGTTCGGGGAGCTCAGTACAGACCAGGATTGTATCTGGGACTTGTGCTCTAGAGTAGCCATAATAGATGGTGTTATTTATTCAAGGAGTTCAGTAACCAGTGACAGCAGTAACATGGATACCCAAACTCAGGTACACTATAACCTCAGACACAAGACACACCCAAGCATATCACTTCACCAAACCCTCCCTGCAATTCATTCTGTATGACGTACAAACCTTAGCTTCTTTAGTAAAGTATAATTATCACCACACTCGGATTATTTCACCATCACAAGTGGTTCGATTCACCTACGGAAACATAACTGGGCAAAGTACAAAAGGGATTTGCTATTTTAATCCACGTTGAATCCGTCACTGATATCAACAGGAGCTGCTCTCCCTTTGTTGGAAAATGTGACTCAGGACTCAAGTCTGGGAACAGCTGAAGGGAGAGAGTTGCAGACCGGCGACCAGACGGAGTGGACTGTCGCATCAGAACAGTTTCACACGGCCAAACAGTCAAGAGTCAAACCAGCGAAGGCTTTTGGGAAACCTGTAGACGTTGCACACTCCTGCGCAAGTGTAAGTCCACCACACCGGGCTTGTTTCCAGGTTCCACGCGAGTCCGGCTTCAGTCCAGTGTTAAGCTGGGGTCTGGTTCACACACCCTAGAGTGCGTCGCCAAACATCAGGTCAACCCACCCTTCAAACAGAGAGATCTAAACTTTTCATCAGCATATCTAAAACTGGTTGGATTGGGCCAGGACCTCCACCGTTCAAGATTCCAGACCCACTAAAACAATATGGAGTGTCGCTGGCCAACTCAATATACCTGTACCATTTCATTTAAACAGCTACTTCTCCATTCTCTCCTGACTCTCACTGGGGTACAGTCCCCTCCACCCCCGAAGGTGCTGACTCTCACTAGGATACAGTCCCCGCCTCCAGAAAGCACTGACTCTCACTGGGGTACGGGTCCCTCCCTCTCCTAATGGTGCTGACTCTCACTAGGATACAGTCTCCTCCTCCAGAAAGCACTGACTCTCACTGGGGTACGGGTCCCTCCCTCTCCTAATGGTGCTGACTCTCACTGGGATACAGTCTCCTCCTCCAGAGAGCACTGACTCTCACTGGGGTACGGGTCCCTCCCTCTCCTAATGGTGCTGACTCTCACTAGGGTACAGTCCCCTCCATCCCTGAAGGTGCTGACTCTCTCTGGGGTACAGTCCCCTCCGCCCGAGAGCACTGACTCTTACTGGGGTTTGGCCACACAGCTTTATCTCGCACTATTGCCATTCTTCAAGATAACCCAACACAGAATGTGTCAGTGGCCATACCCGCCCTGTCCTCATTCAACACCAGTTGTCCCAGCTAACAGCGCGCAGCAGGGACTGAAGCAGGTGTTATCCTGTTTGTTCCACACATGGCAGTGCTTATCTCCCGAGTCACTGAGGGAACTACCAGCTGCCTCAGCAGCATGGCCAGCAAAACCACATCTTGGGTTAAACCAAGAACAAGGGTCCATTCTCACCCCACCAGCCTGATCCCAATGTGCTCCTGAACCGCAGTGTACGCAGGGCCGCCCAGGGTACCTCATGACCTCGAGGGCTGCAGTCCCGACTGGCACTGCCTCAACAGCCACCCTCAGGAACGCTCCAACACGCTGGGCCCCCAAGTTACAAATGTGCCTCCCAGGCATTGGCTAAGCGGAGGCCAGAGCAGAGGGAAGCATGAAAACTATAACTATAGGGATGGCCAGCGTTTGCAATAGCTCCCAGCTGGGAGGATGCAGACGGACACCAGTGAGAGGTCTGCCAAAAGCCAGTGGGTGCAAGGGAAGCAGCTTGCAAATGGCCTCCAGTGCACATTGTGACGTTGGTAGAGCCTCGGAGATGATTGTCGGTGTATTTATTGATACAGTATGCACACACAGGTACAACGTCTGAAATCCGGAATCCTCGGGACCTAGTCCATTCCAGTTTTTGTTTTTTTCCGGATTTCAGACAGGAAAATCAATAGTCTGAAATCCGTAATCCTCAACCTAATCCGTGCCGGGTTTTGAGCAGTGAGGTCCAAAATCCGGCAAAACCCAAAATCCAGCACGGATTTGGTCAAGGATTCCAGATTTCAGACTGGATTTCCTTGTTTGAAATCCGGAATCATCGACTGAAACGGTGCCGGATTTGGAGTTTTGCGGACAATAATTCCGGATGACTCCGTCGGCTATACGCAAAATGTCTGGTTTTCGGACAATTCCGGTTTTTGGAGTTCCGGATTTGGTACGTTGCGCCTGTATATCCAAAACTAGGAGCCATAGTTGTAGTATAGAGCCAGACACAAGACTCCCAAAGCAAGCGCTCTACTCGGAACTCCTACTCGGCAAACGAGCCAAAGGTGGGCAGAGGAAACGTTACAAGGACACCCTCAAAGCCTCCCTGATAAAGTGCGACATCCCCACCGACACCTGGGAGTCCCTGGCCAAAGACCGCCCTAAGTGGAGGAAGTGCATCCGAGAAGGCACTGAGCACCTCGAGTCTCGTCACCGAGAGCATGCAGAAATCAAGCGCAGGCAGCGGGAAAGAGCGTGCGGCAAATCAGACTCCCCACTTCCCTCGAGGACTATCTGTCCCACCTGTGACAGAGACTGTGGTTCTCATATTGGACTGTACAGCCACCTAAGAACTCATGTTAAGAGTGAAAGCAAGTCTTCCTCGATTCCGAGGGACTGTCTATGATGATGGAGCTCCATCTAGTGGACTACTGTGGCAATGCAACTGCTGCTGTAAATACAATAAAAGTCACCTGATCTATTGGAGCCACCTTGTGTATGTGTGAGATTTAGTGATGTAGTAAAGAATATATCACAATAGTCATTAATAAATCTATTAAAGAATTCAGGAAAAACCTTTATAGCCAGAGAGTGGTGAGAATGAGGAACTCGCTACCACAGGGAGTAGTCGCGGCTAATAGCGGAGATGAATTTAACGGTGGTGACACAGGTACGAGAGAGAAAGATTTGAAGGGATGCCAGATACGGTTGGATGAAGCGGGCTGGGCCGAATGGCCTGTACATTCTATGTAATTCTATGAAATGTCTGGTGACCAGCATCCCTGCACCCTGGCGATAATCACCATGTCATGCACTACACACATTTAACTGGAGGGAGGGGTAACCACTTTAACACCTACTGCACGCAGAAATACGTGTCAGTGATTATACTCCGAGTGAGCAATTAGTCCTAATCACATTTACCCGACTCCTCTTTATCCACTAATTCAATATAATTTAGAACCTTGTCACAAGTTCTGCGTGAAGAGATCTCCCCTGCCCTCCGTTCGAAATCTGGTACGGTCTCATTCTAGACAGTCTGCTTACCCTGTCCCGTCCTTTCACGATTAACATAAGAAATAGGAGCAGGCCATACGGCCCCTCGAGCCTGCTCTGCCATTCAATATCATGGCTGATCTGATCTTGGGCTCAGCTCCACTTTCCTGCCCGCTCCCTATCAGCCTTCACTCCCTTATCGTTCAAAAATCTGTCTACCTCCGCCTTAAATATATTCAATGACCCAGCCTCCACAGCTCTCTGGAGCAGAGAATTCCACAGATTCACAATCCTCAGGAGAGAAGAAATTCCTCCTCATTTCCGTTTTAAATAGCCAACCCCTTATTCTGAAACTATGCCCCCTAGTTCTAGATTCCCCCACGAGGGGAAACACTATTTTATCACACAGTAATCTGAGTTGTTCCAACGGCCAAAGCACAAGGTTTTTAAACTTCTTACTCCTTTTTATATTTCCTCATTCTAGACAGCATCGTAACTCTGCATTGTACCCCCGAAAGCCTCAATATCCTTCCTGTCGTGCACGGAGTGCTCTTAAGTTTTATACAGCCTTATCGCTAGCTCTTGGGTCTGACCGATGGAGTTACACAATCAGGCTAGCAACCGCATGCAGCCAATGAAGCTGGGCTCAACAAAATAATCTCAAATCTTATTTTAAAATGAGGATGACTTTACTTGTAGAATTTCAGTGTGAAGTTCCTGTACGTCTGCATCTCCCTGGGGTAGGCATGTACGCTGGGGCTCACACTCACGCACTCTGCAAGAAAAGGAGTCGAATTACCTACCCAATCACAGTAACACGTCGAGCCCCTTGCATTGCCATTCAACAACAAATTGTATTTAGATAGCACCTTTCACATAGTAAAACGTCCCCAGGAGCGATTATCAAACACAATTTGGCACCGAACCACATAAGGAGATATTAGGGCAGGTGACCAAAAGCTTGGTCAAAGGGGTAGGTTTTAAGGAGCTTTTTAAAGGAGGAGAGATAGGGTGGCGGAGAGGTTTAGGGAGGGAATTCCAGAGCTCAGGGCTCAGGCAGCTGAAGGCACAGCCACCAATGGTGGAGCGATTGAAACCGGGGATGCTCAAGAGGCTGGAATTGGAGAAGTGCAGAGACCTTGGAGGCAACGATCGTTCGAGGAGAGTGGTAGCTGACCAACAGCTACAGCTCCCAGCACACCCCACTGCCCCTCGCTCCGTGTTTTCAGTCACAAGATCGGATGAGGCAATGGTGGGCGTGCACAATCGATTAGCTGAAAGGAGTGGCTAGTGTCTTGGGTACAGATGGGAATCCTTCCCTCCAGCATGGAGGAGTACTTTATGGTTGGACCCTTCAGATTTGGATGAAGGATCCCACCCAATGCCTTCCTCCTGCCAGTGGAGATCTCCAATAGCTGTGGTTTCTAGTATCTGTATTTTATTACTGAGAGTCAGTGTGCGACAGTGACATTTTACTCCCAACCCACCAACTCCCTCCTTTCTCCCACTAGACATTTAAATCCCGCCCAAACCCACTTTCTCCCCATCACCTGCCTGCACCCCCCCTCCCCCCGCCCACCCTCCAACAATTGACGCGCTGTGGATTGGGTGTGCCTTTGACCTGTGCGTTCTGGAGGAGGTGCAATGATGCACACCATCGGATCCGTGCCACGGCACAGGAAGTGACATCAGTTAGCGAGCCTGTGGACCAAGGCCCGACTCCAACCAATCGCATCGCTGGATGTAGAGCCTCATCCAAAACTCGGCTGCCCGTGTCCTAACTCGCACCAAGTCCCGCTCACCCATCACCCCCTGTGCTCGCTGACCTACATTGTTTCCTGGTCCGGCAACATCTCAATTTTAAAATTCTGATTCTTGTGTTCAAATCCCTCCATGCCCTCACCCCTCCATATCTCTGGAACCTCCTCCAGCCCGAGAAACTCCCACACACTGGAGATCTTTGCACCCTCCAATTCCGGCCTCTTGCGCAGTTCCAATTTATCATCCCACCATTGGCGGCCATGCCTTCAGCTGCCTCTGCTCAAAGTTCTGGAATTCCCTCCCTAAACCTCTCCGCCTCTCTCTCCTCCTTAAAATGTATCTCTTTGACCAAGCTTTGATCTGCAATATCTCCTTATGTGGCTCGGTATCACATTTCTGTTTGATAACGCTTCCGTGAAGCGCCCTGGGACATTTTACCAAGTTATATACAAAATGGATTTTTGCAGTTCGTTTTAAAATCAAAGTCAAGTTTGATGTGGTTAGTGTGTCTACCACTAGGATATTGTGCTTTCGCCGATAGTGTGGGGCCCGGTGCAAGTTCCACTGACAGAGAAATTAAACTCCCGTGGTCGGAGATAGTTTAATATAAATCACAGCATAACAGGTGATCCTGTCCAGGATGGAGAACGAGAGCCCGTTCCCCAGGGCGCTCCACTCCTCCCCTGAAGATGGCGATTCTCGCTGGGGCACCGGGTTCCACAGGTCAATCACCCTCCGGTGCCTAGCCCCCCCCCTAGTGGGAGCCCGGTGTGTTGCTTGCTGCTGATTGGCACCGTTCCTATGGCAGCACGGCAACGTGGGCCCACACATCCTAACGGCTCGCCACCTAATTCCACATGTGAAGGAAGGGGTCACTCAGGAAAGATACGTGGGGACATCGTGGCCCACGCAGCACGAGCCTTGCGTTGGGGGGGGGGGGGGGGGGGGGGGGAAGGTGAACAAAAGTAGGAGCTAAACGGGACCAGGCATATCAACACCATGACAACAAGAGGTCAGAGGCTGGGTACCCTGGGGCTCACCTCCTGACCTTTCAAAGCCATGCCATCATCTACAGGGCTTAAGTCAGGAGTGTGATGGAATACCCACCACTCATCTAGAAAGGTGAACTGCAACAGCACTCAAGAAGCTCGCACCATCCCGGCCTTGTGACCGGTGCCCCTGGACTCCATATCCACCCCTCCTCCCACCGGCACACTGTGACTACAGTGTGTACCATCTACAAGATGCACTGCAGCAACTCGCCAAGGCTTCTTAGGCAGCACCTCCCAAACCCGTGACCTCTACCGCCTAGAAGGACAAGGGCAGCAGGCGCATGGGAACACCACCATCTCCAAGTCACACACCATCTGAACTTGGACAGATAGCCCTTCCTTCATCGTCACTGGGTCAAAGAACTGGAACTGCCCAATGGCAAGTGGGTCAAAGTACCTTCACCGGAGGGAGAAGGCCCACCACCTGCTCATGGCCACAGGGTGGGGAAGTGGACAATAGTGACAGCCTTGCCAGAATCAGCCACATCTCAAAAACAAACCTTAAAAAGTACGGATGGTGGGAGGGTGGGGAAGAGAAACTCAGATGATCCATGGGTGGTCTACGCAAAGACAGTGGGTTTGGGCTGAGAAAATGTGATGAGCTGGTTTCATGAGCCATGGTCCGCCCGAGTCGCTCACCTGTTATCACCTCTGGGTTGATGTTGAAGGTGTCATTCGCCGGGTTGATGCTGCCTTTCTTATAAAAGCGCTGACAGAGCTGCAGAGCTGTCCGATTCTCATCCCCTTCAAACACGTAGGCGTACTGGCCCAGAGTCATATTTTGCAGAGCAAGGTACTGAGAAAGGAACACAAGGCATCTCACTCGAGCCATACTGTAGTTACTATAGGTCCACGCAGATATAGAACACAATAGGAGGAGTAGGCCATTTGGCCCCTCGAGCCTGCTCCGCCATTTAATAAGATCATGGCTGATCTGATCATGGGCTCAGCTCCACTTCCCTGCCCGCTCCCCATAACCCTTTACTCTCATCGCTCAAAAATCTGTCTATCTCCACCTTAAATATATTCAATGATCCAGCTCCACAGCATTCTCGGCAGAGAATTCCATAGATTTACAACCCTCAGAAGAATTCCTCCTCATCTCTGTTTTAAATGGGCGGCTTCTTATCCTATGAGTGAAAACAGCTTCTCTGCATCCTCCTTGTCGAGCCCCCTCATTATCTTATATGTTTCTATAAGATCACCTCTCATTCTTCTGAACTCCAATATGTATAGGCCCAACCTTTCTTCGTAAGTCAACCCCATCATCTCCGCAATCAACCTCGTGAACACAGGATGAAGCCACTGAACTTTCAGCACAATCAGGCAATTTGATAAACGTGGTCAAGTAATGGGACACACACAATTTAAAATGAAACTAAGCCATCAGTAAGGTGGGAAGCACGCAAGGGTAGAAGAGTTCAGAATGTTACCTAGGAAGGGCACGGTAAATAAAAGAGAAGGAACCAGGGGAGAGAAGGAACCAGAAAAAGAAAGAAAGAAAGAAAGAGAAAGAAAGAGAGAAAGAAAAGAGAAAAGGAAAAGAAAAGAAAAAGACTTGCATTTATATAGCACCTTTTACAACCAGACGTCCCAAAGTGCTTTACAGCCAATGAAGTACTTTTGGAGTGTAGTCACTGTTGTAATGTGGGAAACTCAGCAGCCAATTTGCGCACAGCAAGCTCCCACAAACAGCAATGTGATAATGACCAGATCATCTGTTTTTGCAGTTTGATGTTGGTTGAGGGATGAATATTGGCCAGAACACCGGGAATAACTACCCTGCTCTTCTTCGAAGTAGTGCTGTGGGATCTTTTACATCCACCTGAGAGCAGACGTGGCCTCGGTTTAACGTTTCATCCAAAAGACAGCCCCTCCGACAGTGCAGCGCTCCCTCAGCACTGCACTGGGAGTGTCAGCCTGGATAATATGCTCAAGTCCCTACAGTGGGACTTGAACCCACATCCTTCTGAGTCGGAAGCGAGTGTGCTGCCCACTGAGCCACAGCTGACAGTGTGTCTGGGAGAAGATACAGGAGACAAGGACAGAGCGTGATCTGGGGGAGGAGACTATCCTGCTGTTAGGATTTTACCCCTTTCTCCTACGCTCTCCTGATGGTGTTGGCTCTCCCTTCACTGTTCGAGTTGCACCACTCCTCACCCCTCTGTCTGCCAACCAACAGGGCCCCAACCTCCTGTGCATCGCCCCCAATCCCATCGCCTCCCCATTGACGGCCACTCTTTCAACTGCCGAGGCTCAAGCTCTGGACTTCTCTCCCTAACCTCTCCCCGTTGACCGAGCTTTCGGCCACCTCTTCCAATATCTTGCTTTGGCTCGATGCCCATTTATATCCTTTCAGGTACTTTTTCTCCCCCAACATTAAAGGCAAGGTGTAGCAGACACTAATCGCCTGAAAAATAATTCACATGAAGAACAGTTCTTTGGGATCAAGGCTGGATCCGTGCACCCTTAGACAGGTCAGCACTTTCGGGAGGCACGGGACATCAACATTACCCAAAAACTGGGTGGTAATCCTCTGGGCCGGTGAGTTACTTTCGAAGTGAGACAAAAAAAAAATGACAGCCTGTTTGTGCAAAGTAAGATCCCAGAGGCAGCAAAAGCGATGACTGATTAGTTAACCTGATTTAGTGCTGCTGTTTGGAGGAATGCTAGCCAGGACACTGGAGAACTTGCTGCTCGTCTCTGAACAGGCAGGTTGACAGCACCTCCAATAATGCAGAGTTCCTCCCTACTATACTCCAGCATCCGCCGACAGAATGTGCTCAAGTCCCGGAGTGGGATTTGAACCCTCAAACCTTGTGACTCATGCCCAAGTGCTACAAGCTGAAGAGGAACGCTCAAGAAGAAAGCTGACAATTTTGCTTATATTTAAATAAAAGTGGGGCTCGGGGACTTTGGCCACATTCACTCCCTGGTCTGTGGTGACTTAGCTAACCTCATACGGTCTCCAACTATTGGCTGAACACCAGAGTTGGGGAGGGGGAAAGTGTCCAGGGTTCCTGCTCTGGGTCGCTGAGTCCGGAAGGTTGTAAAGTGCTCAGGACTTAACATTGAGTTCAACAATTTCAGATCGTAACCATTGCCCCCATTTTTTGTGACAGCTGGTGGATTCTGCCATTCCCATTAACACCCTATCTGGACACATCTTTTGCTTTTTTTAAACTTGTCCCATTACCATCTTATTTTGCAGCGCACCATCATTCCTTTTGTCAGTCAGTCTTTCCCGCCTTCCACCGCATCATAGACCTCCTCTCCTTTTGCCGTTTCCTCCCCTCACCCTTTTCCTGCCTCTGCACTTGCGTAAAACCGGTTACATCTTTAACCCGTTCCAGTTCCGATGAAAGGTCATTTGCCCTGAAACGTTAACTGTTTCTCTCTCCACAGATGCTGCCTGGCCAGATGATTAGCAGACTAGCTGGTTATGAAAAGTGCCTTGTATAACTAACGCTACTCACCTGAAATGTTGTGCTCCGTAATATCAGCCGTGGCAGTGGGTAGCACTCTTACCCAAGTCGGAAGGTTGTGGGTTCAAGTCCCACTCCAGATACTGGCGCACAAAATCCAAGCCGACACTCCAGCACAGTGCTGAGGGAGGTGCCACCTTTCAGATGAGATGTTAAACCGAGGTCCCATCTTCTCTCAGGCGTTCTCCCCAGCGTCCTGGCCAATATCTATCCCCCAAACAACATCACTAAAAACAGCTGTGGTCATTGCTGTGTGTGGGAGCTTGCTATGTACAGATTAGCTGCTGCGTTTCCTACATTACAACAGTGACCATACTTCAAAAGTACTTCATTGTCTGTGAAGTGCTTTAGGATGTTCTGAGGTTGTGAAAGACGCTATATAAATGCAAGTTTTTCTTTCAACATGGTGGAATCCTACGTTGTATCTGTAGGACCGAAGCCCATATTACCCGTATACCTTGCTTTTGGCGCAGTCTGAGATAACACATGCTGGGTTAAAAGTTCAAAAAGCTTTTCTGGTCAACATGGATTGTAAATGGACCAGTGCTTTTCCCAACTTGAGTGTCTCCCAATTGGATGCCAGTTTCACTGTGCTGTTTCCAAAATAGGTCTTCAACTGGCTTCAGAAAAGGACCTTCTTGGGTGTAAGGGGAGGCCAGAAATACAGGAATATTTCCGGCCAAGTGTTTAGGATACTCACTTTCCTTCACCTCAATGTAGATTCAATGAATCTATATAAATATACATACACAGTAGCCTATATAACAATAAACTGACATACAATGTGAGATATACATATACAGGTTGAACTTCCCTTATCCGGGACCTGGCCTGTTGTGGATAAGGGATTTTTCCAGACGAGGGGTGGTCTCGTTAAATTGGATGGTACAGGTACTGAGCAAGGGGATATCGGGGCTGGCTAGCTGGGGGTGCGGCAGAGAGATCGTGGGTGAGGGGGGCGGTGGATCGCGGGGTCAGGCCAGCGATTGTGGGAGTCTGCAGCGAGAAAGGACTTCAATTTGTTCATGTCAGAGTTCTGCGCAGGCGCCACCCAGTGGCTGGGAATGGTGCCGGACGAGGGGTGGTTCTGGATAGGGAGGTACAACCTGTACAAATATAACACACATACTGTGGTATCTATATATACAGTGTGAATATACACACAACACATTGACAGCATCTTGTTTGTGTACATATACCACTGTTATATATACACATACACACATACTGTGGGATATAGAAGTGTGTTTATTAATCTTGTATTAATGGATGTGTTGACAAGGTAATATTAATGTGCCGTATCCAATTGGGAAACACTGAAGCTGGGGAAAGTGAGCACCGGTTGAGTATACAGGCACTTATTTTTCAACCTGAATATGTCTAAGTTGGCTTCCAGACATGTCCTGCATGGTAGTTTCTTTAAAGGCATGTCTGTAATTGTTGCCAGTGGAGCAAGGGAAAAAAGCTATCCACAGCCCAGTAGAAGGCATACACGATTAGGCCAGGGATTACCAAAATATCAACTATATGTACACTACAGAATAGTATGGTTTGTGTAAGTCACCTAGATTTAATGTTATTGACAGACAGGGCTCATTTACTTGAGTGTAGTGAATTACTTTAGGGGTGGCATTCAGCACAGCAACTCCTGACCTGCAAGGACCATCAAGCAGGTCGGGGCCTTCAAAGGAGCAGCGTGGAGCAGACCACTTCAAGGTACAGCGTGTGCTGGAGAGCGGCGGCTATGAAGAGGGTGACTGGATTGGATATCACCAAGGTTCAGGTCGCTGATTGAAGCATGGGCAGGTACAGCAGGAGCGGCGAGGTCAGGCCGCAGGAGCGGTGAGTGATCGTGGAGCGACGTGATCGGGGCCCAGGAAAGGCCAGAGTTCAGGGCGCAGAAGGGGCGAGGGCCCCAGGGTAGCACAGGCCAGCCCACATTGCGATATGTGCGCGCACTAGATCCGTACAGCAAAGCTGGCCTCCAGTTGTCTTGGTTAATCCTTGCCACTGGATAAAGACCTAGCTCTGTCGAGCCCGTGTGGTGGCTGGTGTGCAACGGTCACCACACGTTAAAAAAATCCACGCACAGGCATCTTCCACCCTTCAACATGTAGTTCAGGTCCTGGAATATTAGGTCCTTCAGTGAAACACCTGTGAACTCATCCCTTTTTGGCGTGGAAGCAAGTCATCCTCGTTTCGAGGGACCGCCTATGATGATGATGATGGTGGATTGTAAATTGAAGTTTTGGATCAAAGCAGAGAATGTCTCCACAGGAAAAGTGATGCGAGAAGGTGTGAGAGTCAGTCAGCCATTCGAATGTGTCAACTTGGTCACCTGTGTGTTATAGTCATAAAATTCATGGCAAGAGTTGATTGTGGCAATAAACCAGTTTCAGGCGGTTGAGTGGCTGGTTGTTTAGTTTACATTGTCAGTCTGTCAGTATCTGCATAACTTCTGATGTAACATGCTTTATTGATAGTAAGTATGGAATAGAGAGTTCAAAGGCCTGATTTTGTATCCGATGTGAGCGAACACTGTCTCAAGAAGAGGTACTGGAAACGGAACGCTTACATCTCAAGCAGGAAGCATGCACTGGTTTTGTGAAGTGTATGTCTCGGTAACTTTTACACTGTTTTTTGTGTAGTATGAAGTTTAAATAAAGGCATGATCCTGCCATTACTACAACTGTGTGTGTGGGCAATCTGGCGTTTAAAACAAAATGAAAAAGAGGAGAGCAGTTCAATATTATCTATTTTACGAGGTACATTTATCAAGTTCATGCTGAAATAGCAAGTTGACTTGTATGGAGCATGGGCTGCCACCAGAAATTTGAATTTGGCCGAGAGATAGCTGGAAGAGTGTCCAAATCGTAACACGAGGAAGAAAGCCTGTTCTAACTGCAGCCACCAACCTGGTCAACTGTGTAGAAAATAGAATCATAGACGTCGCTCTGTGTATACACAGCGTAGAAGGCATCAAACCCATCCGTGTAATCCTTCAGGAAGATGTTCTTAAACGTCATTGTGTTTTCCTCTGTAAAATCCACCACCATCTGGTTACTCAACCCAAACAGGATCAACTGTGGGGGGAACAGCAAGAGGCATTAGTCTCCAAACAGCAATGTATTGCCCTAGTAATGGAGCTCTCTCTCATCTAGCTTGTGTCCTGTAGGGAACAAACTTGCCGACATTTGGGATGTTTTTCACTTTCTATTCCACAGACTGACTCTTTTGGGGATTGTCCTTTGAGGAGAGATTGAGTAGATTTAGGCATATATTCTCTAAAGTTTAGAAGAATGAGAGGTGATCTCATTGAAACATACAAAATTCTTGCAGGGCTTGACAGGGTAGATGCAGGGAGGACGTTTCCCCCTGGCTGGGGAGTCTAGAACTAGGGGTCACAGTCTCAGAATAAGTGGTTGGTCATTTAATACTGAGATGAGGAGAAATTTCTTCAGTCATGAGGGTGGTGAATTTTTGGAATTCTCTGCCCCAGAGGGGTGTGGAGACTTAGTCGCTGAGTATATTCAAGACAGAGATCGATAGATTTTGGGATGTTAAGGGAATCAAGGGATATGGGGACAGTGCAGTTGAGGTAGATGATCAGCCATGATCTTATTGAATGGCGGAGCAGACTCTTGGGGCCAAATGGGCTACTCCTGCTCCGAGTTCTTACGTTCTATAAATTCTTGCGGTGACTCGGCTGTAGCAGGGAGCCTTGTAGAGCAAGAAGATGGAGGTTGGCTGTCAAGGAATGTCCCTACGTGCTAACGCCTGAACTAATATAACGGGGCATGAAGTAAATATTGACAAAAGGACTTGTTGCCCCACCCTGAGCACACTGACCAAAGAGGGAGAACAGTCTTTGCTCTGGGACCAGCAACAGTTTAAAATATATAGGTTATTTATCTCATTGCTGTTTGTGGGAGCTTGCTGAGCACAAATAAGCTGCCGCGTTTCCTACATTGCAACAGAGGCTACACTTCAATGGCTGTAAAGCGCTTTGGGACGTCCCACGGTCACGAAAGATGCTGTAGAAATGCAAGTTCATTCTATCATTCCCAGTCACAGACCTGAGCAAGCAGTACTGTTGTTCTTCAGCTCCAGTTGACTATGTAGGGTCTAATGTTGATAAATCTCCTTCAGTTCTGTTAGCACTCTCACCATCTTGTCACTATGTAGCATGACTTCACCCCCAGCCCCCCATAGTATGTATGCAAGGGTAAGAACAAGCTATTTGGCCCCTCTACTCTTCTAAACACACCCTCCAACCTTCCAAAAAACCTAACTCACCCAACACAGCATAAAACGACCCCACCCAAAGGTCTGGGTGAGACTGAAGGTTTACGGTGTGTTCCAATGGTTGCCACGAGACACCAAGCACCCCACCCATCACCCCGTCTCACCCACGCGTCTGACCAGAATACCACGTAGGGCGTCGATGGATTATTAACCTCAGCCTCTTGAAGCATAAGACATGGCCATGCCGAGTTTCGAGTTGGTTGTGCTGCTGGTTTAAAGATTGGATGAGTCTCGCTCTGTAATACCCAAGGTTCATAAAACCCAATGGTTAGAAAGGTTTAAAGTCTTGGTTAATCTTAGCTCCGATCCCCCTGAAGAGTAAAATGATTTAAGACACAAGCCAACTTTACTTGGCACCACTGCAGCTGCCATTTCCACGCGGATTTTCATCAACCTACGGAATTCTTGAAAGGTGCGTTCATCGATGCGGGAGAAAATTCAACAGCCTCGCAGTTCAACGTGCTAAAGACCTCGCTGTCAAGGCACACGCACCAACCATTCATAGACAGTCCCTCGAAATGAGGATGATCCGCTTCCAAGCCAAAAAAGGATGAGTTCACAGGTGTTTCAATGAAGGACCCACACTACATGTTGAAGGGTGGAAGATGCCTGTGCGTGGATTTTTTTAACGTGTGGTGGCCGTTGCACACCAGGAACCACACGGGCTTGACAGAGCTAGGTCTTGGTCCAGTGGCAAGGGTTAACCCTGATGACTGGAGACCTGCTCTGCTGCACGGACCTAGTGCACACATATCTCGCAGTGTGGGCTGGCCCGTGCTGCCCCTGGGCCCCGATCACATCCCTCCACAGTCTCTCGCTGCTCCTTCACCCCGACCTCGTCGCTCCTGCTGTATCTGATGCATCTGCCCATGCTCCAATCACCAACCTGGACCTTGATGACGGCACTCTTCGTTGCCATTGCTTTTGCTCCATTCAAAAAAAAAAATTAAAAAGGAAGTCGCTGAACTGCTGAGTTGAGGGCAGCGGGTGAAGGGAGGTCGCCCCTCACGTGACTCCAGCCAACAATTCAGTGCTCCAATAAACTCATGATCATTCTGACCATCATTCACAAGATCACTCCAAAGGAAAGCCAATACATCCCATCCAGAAGGACAATGCAATGGGGGGAGGGGTGTGGAATACAACATCCAAATGTTTCCTACATGATCCCAGGGATTTTTCATCCATCACACTTCCCAGAGACCATTGCACGCACTGATCACTCTGTGAAAAGAACGGCCCGATTTCTGTCCTAAATTTACCTTTCAAATTTACTTGCGACTCAGTGGGCAGCACCCTCACCTCGGAGTCAGAAGGTTGTGGGTTCAAGTCCCACTCCGGGGACTTGAGCACATAAATCTATGCTGACACTCCCAGTGCAGTGCTGAGGGAGTGCCGCACTGTCGGAGGTGCCGTCTTTCGGATGAGACGTTAAACCGAGGCCCCGTCTGCTCTCTCAGGTGGACGCAAAAGATCTAATGGCACTATTTCGAAGAAGAGCAGGGGAGTTATTGTGGAAAGATAGAAAAAGAGCAACCATAGATTGCAAGGCTTGCTGGGACATTATATTTGGTCAACCTAAGAATTCGAGCTTACTTCAGCAACTATACCAAACAAGCTGTCAACAGTTGAAACCACAGGTTGCATTACCTCACGGCAGCTAAGGTCATCTGTCTTCTCTGTCTAATTATAATCACAATAAGGATGTGTAAACCAAAAAAACCAGACAGTGTACACAGGGGGCAAGGAGAAGTTAGTCCAAAATAAGGAAAGGGTATCTAAGACAAGTAGCCATTGGATAACACTAATGAAGTAATTAAATTAACTGCTAGACTCTGCACTATTACAAAAAAAGGAGGAACCATCACATATGATAGGAGGTATAAATATTCCAAAATTTCTGTAGATTGTCGGAGTTGGTACCCTAAGCCTTTGTCGAGGGCACTCTCCCCTTGTATACAAGTAAAAATAAACTAACAATCTGACTGTCTGCTTGTGTTAAGAGTCTTACCTTCGACATTATCCCCAGAGTCTTGGCCAATATTTTTTCTCAATCAACATAATAAAAACAGATTTTCAGGCCATTATCACATTGCTGTGTGTGGGAGCTTGCTGTGCGCAAATTGGCTGCCTCATTTCCCACATTACAACAGTGACTGCACTCCAAAAGTACTTCATTGGCTGTAAAGCGCTTTGGGACGTCCCGAGGTTGTGCTAGGCACAATAGATTTAGATCAAACCTCTTTAGATTTAGCATGTTTGAATATTACAGTACTTAGTTCCCACGAGGAGTGTCACGAGTGGATTATAGTCAGCGAACCAGAGTCCAAGTCCAAGCACTAAACTCATTCCCACGACCCCTTTCGGTACACACACTTTAAAAAAAATTTTTCGGGATGTGGGCATCGCTGGCAAGGCCAGCATTTATCGCCCATTCCTAGTTGCCCTCGAGAAGGTGGTAAAGGTGCTCCCACAGTGCCGTTAGGGAGGGAGCACCAGGATTTTCACCCAGTGATGAAGGAACGGTTGATATATTTTCAAGTCAGGATGGTGTTTGACTTGGGGCTTGGGGAGGGGGGAGGGGGGTGGCGGGGTAACTTGGAGGTGGTGGTATTCTCCTAAACACTGGGTAAATAAACGGAGTTTAGAAGAATGAGAGGTGATCTCATTGAAACATACATAATTCTTACAGGACGAGACAGTAGATGCAGGGAGGATGTTTCCCTCTGACTGGGGAGGCTAGAACCAGGGGTCACAGTCTCAGAATAAGGGGTTGGCCATTTAGGACTGACGAGGAGAAATTTCTTCACTCAGAGGCTGGTGAATCTTTGGAATTATCTGCCCCAGAGGGCTGTGGAGGCTCAGTCATTGAGTACATTCAAGACAGAGATCGATAGATTTTTGGATATTAAGGGAATCAAGGGATATGGGGACAGTGCAGGAAAGTGGAGTTGAGGTAGAAGATCAGCCATTATCTTATTGAATGGGGGGAGCAGACTCGAGGAGTTGAATGGCCGACCCCTGCTCCTAATTCTTATGTAAATAAACCTTTAATTTATAAAGCTACTCATCGTGTCAAAGCGCTTTGCACGAATGAATAACAAGTGCAGAGACCTGTGTAGATGAACACACCACTTATGATGGTATCGAGCCATGAAGGATCTCTGGCCTGTGCTAATGTAGCTGATCAGCTGAAGCAGCAGTGAGTATCCCAGCTCCCCTGGGGAGCACAGGGTTTCTGTTATCACCATCAGAGAACAGGGAGGCCCCAGAGTCAGTCCAGCTCATGTTCCGACCTGTGGCCACTCCGACACAGCCGATGGCTGCAGGTGTCACACCTTACCTGTGCTGTGACTGCTATGAGCTTGATGATTTGCACCAGCAGCTTGAAGGGCTTCCGGCCTTTCGCTCGGTATTTATCACAGGGACTCATGAAGAAATATTTCAGCTTCCTCCTTAGTTCCTCCTCCTGCATGTCCAACACAGCCTGGGATGGCAGGCTGGAGTGAGGAGTGATCACGTGCACATCATCCTGGGAGCCATAATTATTCACTGGAGTCAGCAGCTTATCCCTCTCTACATGGACGGGAAAGAAAGTTCAACAATCAATGAGTCAGAAGTTACAAGTTGTCAAGAAGCAAATGCCAGGCGCCTGAGCTCTCAGTCTGACCGGGGCCCACTCGACCCCGACCCCACACGACCCCAGACCCATGATCTCCGGGCCCACTCAACCCCCAGACACTGGCACACCCGTCTCCCTCAACCTCTTTGGGTCGCGAGTCGTGTTACGCCAGGAGGGGTTGAATGGATTTCGTGTGTCACTAACCACACCTCACGTGGAATGTGAAGCCAAGCTTCCTCCAGCCCGTTCAGGTGAAGAGATAAAGGTCGAGTGTCTCCACTCGACAGGAAGCAGGGACTTTCCCCGGTACCCTGACCAACAACCTCTTCGCCAACAACCACCACCAACAATGCAGATTAACCAGTCATTCCACTCACTGCTGTTTGACACACATCACTGGCACAAAGTGACGGAGCCAGAAACACAGACACAGCACTTCCAACAGGTCAACTGTTCCCACTTCAGGATAAGGAGCAACAAAAGATTGTAGAGCTGACTCTGTACTATGCACACAGACACAGGTCCACTGCCCCTCCCAGATACCCAACCTTCCCCCACCTCATTCCCATTTACAGCCACAGAAAACCTGATTTGTACAAAGCAACACATCAGTGTGTTTAGAGACACGGAAACAAAATTCAGGATTAAATCCACACATAAACCAACACCCGGGCACTGTACTGCAACAAGGACAGTGCACAGAACAGTTGTAAGTCAATAATGTCAACTCTGGCGATTTAATGAGACAGACAGGATTTTTAATGAAACCCACCCCTCACTCTCAGAAAACTCATGCATTTTCTTCACAAAGGCTAAAGGAGCCATGACTGTGCCAGTAAGAGACTGACTGATTGACCCTGCAGGAATAGGGAGCTTTTCTACCATAGCAGTGACTGATCGTATGTGTGTACAGAGCTTGGTCGCCAGTCGTCTTGGTTAGCCCTTGCCGCTGGAGCGTGTTCAGCTTCCACAATCCAACAGTCTGCCTCACAACAACTTGTATTTATATAGCCCCTTTAACATAGTAAAAAGTCCTAAGGCACTTCACGTCAGTGTTTTAAGACAAAACAAATAAATTTGACACCGAGCCACATAGGACGACATTATAGCAGATGACCAAAAGCTTGGTCAAAGAGGTAAACAGAAAAACATTTGGCCCTTGAAGCCTGCACCGCCATTCAATAAGATCATGGCTGATTATTCAACTTCAGTAGCCCATTCCTGCTTTCCCTTGATCCATACCCTCTCCAGACCCCTTGATCCCTTTGGCCGTAAGGGCCACATCTAACTCCCTTTTGAATATATCTAATGAACTGGCCTCAACAACTTTCTGCGATAGAGAATTCCACAGGTTAACCTCTGAGTGAAGAAGTTTCTCCTCATCTCGGTCCTAAATGGCTTACCCCTTATTCTTAGATTGTGCCTCCTAGTTCTGGAACTCCCCAGCAACGGGAACATTCTTCCTGCATCGAACCTGTCCAATCCCGTCAGAATTTATATGTTTCTATGAGATCCCCTCTCATTCTTCTAAACTCCAGTGGATACAAGCCCACTTGATCCAGTCTCTCCTCATGTCAGTCCTGCCATCATGGGAATCAGTCTGGTGAACCTTCGCTGTACCCCCTCAATAGCAAGAACGTCCTTCCTCAGATTAGGAGACCAAAACTGAACACAATATTCCATGTGCGGCCTCACCAACGCCCTGTACTACTGCAATAAGACCTCTCTGCTCCTATACTCAAATCCTCTAGCCACTGTACAGCAAAATTCTAGAAGGACAAAGGGTGTTAAAAAAGCAAGCCTGAAGGCTTTGTGTCTTAATGCAAGGAGTATCCGCAATAAGGTGGATGAATTAACTGTGCAAATAGATGTTAACAAATATGATGTGATTGGGATTACGGAGACGTGGCTCCAGGATGATCAGGGCTGGGAACTCAACATCCAGGGGTATTCAACATTCAGGAAGGATAGAATAAAAGGAAAAGGAGGTGGGGTAGCATTGCTGGTTAAAGAGGAGATTAATGCAATAGTTAGGAAAGACATTAGCTTGGATGATGTGGAATCTATATGGGTAGAGCTGCAGAACACTAAAAGGGCAAAAATCGTTAGTGGGAGTTGTGTACAGACCTCCAAACAGTAGTAGTGATGTCGGGGAGGGCATCAAACAGGAAATTAGGAGTGCATGCAATAAAGGTGCAGCAGTTATAATGGGTGACTTTAATATGCACATAGATTGGGCTAGCCAAACTGGAAGCAATACGGTGGAGGAGGATTTCCTGGAGTGCATAAGGGATGGTTTTCTTGACCAATATGTCGAGGAACCAACTAGGGGGGGGGAGGCCATCTTAGACTGGGTGTTGTGTAATGAGAGAGGATTAATTAGCAATCTCATTGTGCGAGGCCCCTTGGGGAAGAGTGACCATAATATGGTGGAATTCTGCATTAGGATGGAGAATGAAACAGTTAATTCAGAGACCATGGTCCAGAACTTGAAGGGTAACTTTGAAGGTATGAGGCATGAATTGGCTAAGATAGATTGGCTAATGATACTTAAGGGATTGACTGTGGATGGGCAATGGCAGACATTTAGAGACCGCATGGATGAATTACAACAATTGTACATTCCTGTCTGGCGTAAAAATAAAAAAGGGAAGGTGGCTCAACTGTGGCTATCTAGGGAAATCAGGGATCGTATTAAAGCCAAGGAAATGGCATACAAATTGGCCAGAAATAGCAGCGAACCTGGGGACTGGGAGAAATTTAGAACTCAGCAGAGGAGGACAAAGGGTTTGATTAGGGCAGGGAAAATGGAGTACGAGAAGAAGCTTGCAGGGAACATTAAGGCGGATTGCAAAAGTTTCTATAGGTATGTAAAGAGAAAAAGGTTAGTAAAGACAAACGTAGGTCCCCTGCAGTCAGAATCAGGGGAAGTCATAACGGGGAACAAAGAAATGGCAGACCAATTGAACAAGTACTTTGGTTCAGTATTCACTAAGGAGGATACAAACAACCTTCCGGATATAAAAGTGGTCAGAGGGTCTAGTAAGGAGGAGGAACTGAGGGAAATCTTTATTAGTCGGGAAATTGTGTTGGGGAAATTGATGGGATTGAAGGCCGATAAATCCCCAGGGCCTGATGGACTGCATCCCAGAGTACTTAAGGAGGTGGCCTTGGAAATAGCGGATGCATTGACAGTCATTTTCCAACATTCCATTGACTCTGGATCAGTTCCTATCGAGTGGAGGGTAGCCAATGTAACCCCACTTTTTAAAAAAAGGAGGGAGAGAGAAAGCAGGGAATTATAGACCGGTCAGCCTGACCTCAGTAGTGGGTAAAATGATGGAATCAATTATTAAGGATGTCATAGCAGCGCATTTGGAAAATGGTGACATGATAGGTCCAAGTCAGCATGGATTTGTGAAAGGGAGATCATGCTTGACAAATCTTCTGGAATTTTGTGAGGATGTTTCCAATAAAGTGGACAAAGGAGTACCAGTTGATGTGGTATATTTGGACTTTCAGAAGGCTTTCGACAAGGTCCCACACAGATTAATGTGCAAAGTTAAAGCACATGGGATTGGGGGTAGTGTGCTGACGTGGATTGAGAACTGGTTGTCAGACAGGAAGCAAAGAGTAGGAGTAAATGGGTACTTTTCGGAATGGCAGGCAGTGACTAGTGGGGTACCGCAGGGTTCTGTGCTGGGGCCCCAGCTGTTTACATTGTACATTAATGATTTAGACGAGGGGATTAAATGTAGTATCTCCAAATTTGCGGATGACACTAAGTTGGGTGGCAGTGTGAGCTGCGAGGAGGATGCTATGAGGCTGCAGAGTGACTTGGATAGGTTAGGTGAGTGGGCAAATGCGTGGCAGATGAAGTATAATGTGGATAAATGTGAGGTTATCCACTTTGGTGGTAAAAACAGAGAGACAGACTATTATCTGAATGGTGACAGATTAGGAAAAGGGGAGGTGCAAAGAGACCTGGGTGTCATGGTACATCAGTCATTGAAGGTTGGCATGCAGGTGCAGCAGGCGGTTAAGAAAGCAAATGGCATGTTGGCCTTCATAGCAAGGGGATTTGAGTACAGAGGCAGGGGGGTGTTGCTACAGTTGTACAGGGCATTGGTGAGGCCACACCTGAAGTATTGTGTACAGTTTTGGTCTCCTAACCTGAGGAAGGACATTCTTGCTATTGAGGGAGTGCAGCGAAGGTTCACCAGACTGATTCCCGGGATGGCGGGACTGACCTATCAAGAAAGACTGGATCAACTGGGCTTGTATTCACTGGAGTTCAGAAGAGTGAGAGGGGACCTCATAGAAACGTTTAAAATTCTGACGGGTTTGGACAGGTTGGATGCAGGAAGAATGTTCCCAATGTTGGGGAAGTCCAGAACCAAGGGTCACAGTCTAAGGATAAGTGGTAAGCCATTTAGGACCGAGATAAGGAGAAACTTCTTCACCCAGAGAGTGGTGAACCTGTGGAATTCTCTACCACAGAAAGTAGTTGAGGCCAATTCACTAAATATATTCAAAAGGGAGTTAGATGAAGTCCTTACTACTCGGGGGATCAAGGGGTATGGCGTAAAAGCAGGAAGGGGGTACTGAAGTTTCATGTTCAGCCATGAACTCATTGAATGGCGGTGCAGGCTAGAAGGGCTGCACCTATTTTCTATGTTTCTATGAAGGCCAACATGCCATTTGTCTTCTTTACCACCGGCTGTACCTGCATGACAAACTTCAATGACTGATGTACCATGACACCCAAATCTCGTTACACCTCCCCCCTTTTCCTAATCTGTCACCATTCAGATAATATTGTCTTCCTGTTTTTGCCACCAAAGTGGATAACCTCACATTTATCCACATTATACTGCATCTGCCATGCATTTGCCCACTCACCTAACCTGTCCAAATCACCCTACAGCCTCTTAGCATCCTCCTCACAGCTCACACCACCACCCAGCTTAGTGCCATCTGCAAACTTGGATATATTACATTCAATTCCTTCATCTAAATCATTGATGTATATTGTAAATAGCTGGGGTCCCAGCACTGAAACCTGCGGCACCCCACTAGTCACTACCTGCCATTCTGAAAAGGACCCATTTATTCCGACTCTCTGCTTCCTATCTGCCAACCAGTTCTCTATCCAAGTCAGTACATTACCCCCAATACCATGTGCTTTAATTTTGCACACCAATCTCTTGTGTGGCACCTTGTCAAAAGTCTTTTGAAAGTCCAAATACACCACATCCACTGGTTCTCCCTTGTCCACTCTACTAGTTACATCCTCAAAAAATTTTAGGAGATTTGCCAAGCATGATTTCCCTTTCATAAATCTATGCTGATTTGGACCGATCCTGTCACTGATTTGCAAATGCACTGCTATTTCATCTTTAATAACTGATTCCAACATTTTCCCACCATCGATGTCAGGCTAATCGGTCCATAATTCCGTTTTCTCTCTCCCTCCTTTTCTAAAAAGTGGTGTTACATTAGCAACCCTCCAGTCCATAGGAACTGATCCAGAGTCATTGGAATGTTGGAAAATGATCACCAATGTATCCGCTATTTCTAGGGCCACTTCCTTAATTAATCTGGGATGGAGCCTATCAGGCACTGGGGATTTATCGGCCTTCAATCCCATCAATTTCCCCAACACCATTTCCTGACTAATAAGGATTTCCTTCAGTTCCTCCTTTTCGCTAGACCTTCGAACCCCTAGTATTTCCGGAAGGTTATTTGTTCAATTGGTAGGTTTTAAGGAGCGTCTTAAAGGAAGAAAGAGAAGTAGAGAGGCGGAGAGGTTATACAGGGAGGTCCAGAGCTTGGGACCCAGGCAACTGAAGGCACGGTCACCGGTGGTTGAGCGATTATAATCAGGGATGCTCAGGAGGGCAGAATTAGAGGAATGTAGACATGTCCTGGGGGGGGGGGGGGGGGGGGGGAAGAAGGTTGTGGGGCTGGAGGAGATTACAGAGATAGGGAGGGGGGGGGAAGCCATAGAGGGATTTCTAAACAAGGATGAGAATTTTGAGATCGAGGCGTTGCTTAATGTAGGTAACCAATGTAGGTCAGCAAGCACAGGGGTGAGTGGGTGAATGGGCCAGTTAGGACACGGGGCAGCCGAGTTTTGGATCACCTCTAGTTTACATAGTGTAGAATTTGGGTGGCCAGCCAGGAGTGCGTTGGAATAGTCAAGTCTCGAGGTAACAAAGGCATGGATGAGGGCTGAGGCAGGGGGCAGAGACGGGCAGGGTTACGTATAGGTACACACACGAATAGGTACTTTTGCGAAGTACCAGGAAACGGTCACTCTTTTGCACCCCAGAAAGAGTTAGCACCATCCGGAGAGAAGGGAGGCGGGGGAATCCCAGAACTGATTGGAAGATGACAAACTCCTGTGGGTACAAAAGGCCACGTGTTTATGTAGCCAAATGCTTCACAGACACTGAGCAAATATGCTGGTAAATGTGGCAGCCAACTTGCACACAAATAGCAAAAAATAAACATTTGTATGGCGCCTTTCTTGTCCTCAGGATGTCCCAAAATGCTTCACAGCCAATGAAGTACTTTTGAAGTGTTGTCACTGTTGTAATGTAGAAAATGCAGCAACCAATTTGTGTACAGCAAGCTCCCACAAACAGCAGGGACATAAATAAGCAATGTTTGGATGAGCGATGGGCGTTGACCAGGAGAACTCGCCTGAGCTACCAATTTTTGACATCCACATGAATGGTCAGGCGGGCTCTCAGTTTGACATCTCACCCTCCCAGTCAGTCTAGACTCAGTCAGCCGTGGCTCAGTGGGTACCCCACCCTCGCTCCGGAGGCAGAAGGTTGCGGGTTCAAGTTCCACTCCAGGAACTTGAGCACAAAAAAAATCTAGGCCGACACTCCCAGTCTTTTGGGTGAGACGTTAAACCGAGGTCCCGTCTGCTCTCTCAGGTGGGCGCTAAAGGTCCCATGGCACTATTTCGAAGAAGAGCAGGGAAGTTGTAGCTCCAGTGGAAAGGTGAGCACAATATGGCACAATGGAGCAAATAGTCTCCATCAGTGTTCCCTCCAGTATTTGTTGGGAACGTGGCCCATTCAAAATTCAGCGCATACGCAGTTTTTCCATTTAAAATACTGAATATTGCGAAGACCGAAGCCATTGTTTTCGGTCCCCGCCACAAACTGTTCCCTAGCCACTGACTCCATCCCTCTCCCCAACTTCTGTCTGAGGCTGAACCAGACTGTTCGCAACCTTGGTGTCATATTTGACCCTGAAATGAGCTTTCGACCACTAAGACCGCCTATTCCCACCTCCCTAATATCGCCTGTCTCCGCCTTTGCCTCAGCTCATCCCCTGCTGAAACCCTCATCCATGCCTTTGTTACCTCTGGACTTGACTGTTCCTATGCATGTCTAGCTGGCCTCCCACATTCTACCCTACTTAAACTAGAGGTGATATAAAACTCGTGCCCGTGTCCTAATTCGCACCAAGTCCCGCTCACCCCATCACCCCTGTGCTCGCTGACCTACATTGGCTCCCGGTTAAGCAACGCCTCGATTTCAAAATTCTCATCCTTGTTTACAAATCCCTCTATGGCCTCGCCCCTCCCCAACTCTGTAATCTCCTCCAGCCCCACAACCCCACTCCCCCCCCCCCCCCCCCCCCCCCTAGATGTCTGCGCTCCTCTAATTCTGCCCTCTTGAGCATCCATTATAATCGCTCAACCATCGGTGGCCGTGCCTTCTGTTGCCTGGGCCCCAAGCTCTGGAACTCCCTCCCTAAACCTCTCTGCCTCTCTCCTCCTTCAAGACGCTCCTTAAAACCTACCTCTTTGACCAAGCTTTTGGTCACCTGCACTAATTTCTCCTTATGCGGCTCAGTGTTAGACTTATCATCTTGGGACGTTTCACTAGGTTAAAGGCGCTATATAAATACAAGTTGTTAGTTGTGCTGGGTACCAGGTGGTGATAACAGGCACAGTTTTAAAAAAAGGATTTTTTATAAAGCATTTCCAGATGCAGAAATATAGTGCGTGCAAAAAGCTGTGACTGGTTAGGAGATTAAATAAAGCAACAAATGAGGTTTGTCAACGAACTGGCAATCTATCTTGGTTAATGTTTGGAAAAAGTAGCAACTCATGATTTCGTACCAACTCGCATGATTTTTTATTAAGAATGTGTCTCATGACTTATGAGCCGATGGGTTTGGTATCTATGCTCCCGTTAAACTGTGTGATCACTTCGCGGTGGGAGGTCCTGCACCGTCAGCTCACCCGCCGGCTTTTACAGGGAATCAACTGTGCACGCACGATCATGCAATTTGCCTCGCTCCCAAAAAACATTAGCAGGAACATTGGTTGACACACACCTGGGCACTGCACTATGACAAAGATAGTGCGCACAGTCTAACTCACATCTGGGCACTGCACGAGCACAGGGTTAAAATGAAGATCAGTATACCTGATCCTAACATCTAATCAGATATTATTGGAATGTAAAATTAACATAAGAAATAGGAGCAGGAATAGGCCATGCTGCCCCTCGAACCTGCTCCGCCATTTAATACGATCATGGCTGAACCGATCATGGACTCAGCTCCACTTCCCCGCCCGCTCCCCATAATTCCTTATTCCCTTATCAGTTAAGAAGCTGTCTATCTCCATCTTAAGTTTATTCAATGTCCCAGCTTCCTGAGGCAGAAAATTCCATAGATTTACAACCCTCCGAAGAAATTTGTCATCTCAGTTTTAAATGGGTAGCCCCTTATTCTAAGATGCCCTCTAGTTCTAGTCTCCCGTAGAACATCGTCTCTGCATCCACCTTTTCAAGCCCCCTCATAATCATATACATTTCGATAAGATCACCTCCCATTCTTCTGAATTCCAATGAGTAGAGGCCCAACCTACTCAACCTTTCCTCATAAGTCAACCTCCTCATCCCCGAAATCAACCGAGTGAACCTTCTCTGAACTGCCTCCAAAGCAAGTATATCCTTTCATAAATATGGAAACCAAAACTGCACACAGTATTCCAGGTGTTGTGGAAATGTATTTTTATCTAAGCTGATACCATACGGTATTTGTATGCCCGTTGCAATATATATATATATATATAACAAAATGGAGTCCTGGTCCTTCCAGAACTTTCTGCATAAAAACAGTCAGCTTGCATAAACAGCTAAACCTGGTTTGAGATGGCTGATGTCTCCTAGCTGTCTGATGGCCAAGTCATGCTGAGACAAGTACCCCCCCATGGTGCTCTCCTATTGTCTATACGACACAAGTTCCATGCCACACCACCCTTTTCGAAGTACTCAAACCACCAGCCATTATCTCTTGTAGAGACCTCATCCATTTGATGCAATCAGATAACTGACTAGGAAACTGAACAATCCTGACACAATGCAAAACAGGTAATAGCTCATTACCACACTCTCATGGAGTAATGGCCGGCTGGCCAACTAATAACCCTGACAAAAGGAAATATCTGGAAACCATGTCAAGACAAGGATGCAGTAATTAACTATCTGTATTCACTGACTGCGAGACAGAGCCAATACACTGGGAGAGGCCATAACTGTATAAATATCTTGTGAAACTGTACCATTGCAGAGGTGTTCACTTAGCCATTGACTGAGTGTAACCTGCCCCTTGCTAGCAAGTAAATTAAAGAAACTTCTGCCGGAGCTGAAAGTGTCGGAGTCATTCTTTTCGGAGGTCAAGATTTCGACAGTGTGGCCTCACCAATACCTTGTATAGCTGTAGCAAGACTTCCTGCTTTTATACTCCATCCCTATTGCAAAATTAATCATACAACTGTTAGTGAGGATGTTGCATGTGACAATACTTGGTAACAGGAACAATTATATTCAATAACCTGTATTTATACACCGCATTCAATGTAATAAAACGTCCCAAGGCGCTGCACAGGAGCATTAACAACATTTAACACCAAGCCACACGAGGAGATACTATAGCAGATAAGATTGATTTTAAGGAGCGGGTTAAAGGAGAGGAGTAAAGAGGCGGAGAGGTTTAGGGAAGGAATTCCAGAGCTTGGGGCCTCAGCAACTTATGGCACAGCTACCAATGGTTGAGCGATTATAATCAGAGATGCCAGAATTGGAGGAGCGCAGACATCTCAGGGGAGTTGTGGGGCTGGAGAAGGTTACAGAGATAGAGGGGTGAGGCTGTGGAGGAATTTAAAAACAAGGATGAGAATTTTAAAATGGAGGCGTTGCATAACCGGGAGACAATGTAGGTCAGCGAGCAGGACCCTAAGCCCTGAGCCCAGACACTGGCACATCAGTCTCTCCCTCAAGCTCCGAGCAAACCGTTTCCAGACTCCCCCAACCTCTTTGGGTCGTGAGTCGTGTTACGCCAGGAGGGGTTGAATGGATTTCGTGTGTCACTAACCACACCTAACGTGGAACGTGAAGCCAAGCTTCCTCCAGCCCGTTCAGGTGAAGAGATAAAGGTCGAGTGTCTCCACTTGACAGGAAGCAGGGACTTTCCCCGGTACCCTGACCAACAACCTCTTTGCCAACAACCACCACCAAAAATGCAGATTAACCAGTCATTCCACTCACTGCTGTTTGACACACATCACTGGCACAAAGTGACGGAGCCAGAAACACAGACACGGCACTTCCAACAGGTCAACTGTTTCCACTTCAGGATAAGGAGCAAGAGATTGTAGAGCTATGCACACAGACACAGGTCCACTGCCCCTCCCAGATACCCAACCTTCCCCCACCTCGCACTCTCCTCATTCCCATTTACAGCCACAGAAAACTTGATTTGTATAAAGCAACACATCAGTGTGTTTAGAGACACGGAATCACTAGGGCTACCGGTGTGTTTAGAGACACGGAAACACAATTCAGGATCAAATCCACACATAAACCAACACCCGGGCAGGATCTTGCGGAGACATCGCTGGTGGTATTTCTCCAGCGACTTGAGGTGTCTACTGTACAGGGTCCAGGTCTCTGAGCCATACAGGAGGACGGGTATTACTACAGTCCTGTAGACTAAGAGCTTGGTGGCAGATTTGAGGGCCTGGTCTTCGAACACTCTTTTCCTCAGACGGCCGATTGCAGGCTCTGTAAACCACTTCCCCTCCCTGACCGCAGATTGAAGAACCTCTATTCACACGCCGGTCACATGCAATCAATTTGTGCTACACCAGCAAATGCAAAAGGTACTTTGTGCACAGCAAGATGCCAGGGTCTCTTGTCCACTGACCGCACCAAACATGAGCAGGTGTGGACAGGGAGTGAGGTCAGGATCGGAGCTCCGCTGTGAGGCTCAGCTGCGGTCCGATATCCTGTCGACACTCTGTAGCTCGACTAGTTCACAAACAACAGTCACTTTGAAAAGAAGCTGGCATGAAAAGGGGCTGGGAATAAAATCTCCGAGTCATAAAGCAGTGTTTCTTCCACGTTAAAGCAGCTCTATCCATTCGACTGCCCCAACTACAATGAATGATTCAATATTATTCTCACTGCAACAGAATGTTATGCGTTCAAGTCTAGAGACTTGAGCATATAAATCTCGGCTGACACTCCAATGCAACACCGGAGGGGCAGGGCCGAGGGAGCGCCGCACTGACGGAGGGGCAGGGCCGAGGGAGCGCCCCATCGCCGGAGGGGCAGTGCTGAGGGAGTGCCACAGTCATCAATCAACTACCTGTTCAGGTGGACAAGATCCCAGATGCTGTTTGAAGGGGAGGAGCAAGTTCTCTCTAGCCAACATTTTTAACTGAGCCATCACTAAAACTGATTATCTGGTGATAAATCTCATCGCTGTGAGTGCGACCTTGCTGTGTGTAAATTGGCTATTGTGTTTGCCCATGTAAGAATGACTGCACTTAATGTAATGTATTGGATGCAAAGCACTTTGGGACGTCCCAGGGGTATTAAAAAGGCACCATATAACCAAGTTCTCTCTCATCTCTCTGTCTGTCTGTCCAAGGCCTTGTTAGCTCTGCCTTCCGCCTCCTCCCCCGAACTTCCCTCCAACTCCACTCCTATCCCAACCTGTGAAGCTCTGTGGGACCTTTTGGGAATGAAAGGTTCTGTGTAAACAGGAGCCATTGCGAGAGGTTTTGATAAAGCAAAATCGGGGGGGGGGGAACAACTTCCACTGATCAATGAGGACTAATGGGCATAAATTTAAGCTCATAACCAAAGGAACAATCATGTGAAAATTAAATATATATTTTTTTTTAATTGTAAGAAAATGGGTCTTTCAGAGGGTTGACAAGCACATAAGAACATAATAGGAGCAGGAGTCGGCCATTTGATCTCTCGAGCCTACTCCGCCATTTAATAAGATCATGGCTGATCTGATCTTGGCCTCAGCTCCACTTCCCTGCCCGCTCCCCATAACCCTTCATTCCCTTATCGTTTAAAACACTGTATGCCCACTTTAAATATATTCAATGACCCAGCCTCCACAGCTCTCTGGTGCAGAGAATTCCACAGATTTACAACCCTCAGAATAAATTCCTCCTCATCTCCGTTCTAAATGGACAAACCCTTATTCTGAGACTATGCCCCCTAGTTCTAGATTCCCCCACGAGGGGAAACATCCTCACTGCGTCTACCCTGTCGAGCTCCCTCATTATCTTATACGTTTCAATAAGATCACCTCTCATTCTTCTAAACACCAATGAGTATAGGCCCAACCTTTCTTCATAAGACAACCCCTTCATCTCAGGAATCAACCTCGTGAACCTTCCCTGAACTGCCTTCAATGCAAGTATAACCCTCCTTAAATAAGGAGACCAAAACTGCACGCAGTACTCCAGGTGTGGCCTCACCAATACCCTGTACAGTTGTAGGACTTCCCTACTTTTATACTCCATCCCACTTGCAATAAAGGCCAACATTCCATTTGCCTTCCTGATAGCTTGCTGTACCCTCATACTCACTTTGTGTTTCATGTACAGATCCCTCTATACTGCAGCATTCTGTAGACTCTCTCCATTTAAATAATAATTTGCTTTTTTATTTTCCCTCCCAAATTTTTGCCCACTCACACAGCCTATGTATATACCTTTGCATGATGGGCCGAAAGGCCTCCCCCTGTGCTACATTATCCAGTGCAGCACTCGGCAGGCTGTCCCGAGCACACACTTGAACCGCCCACTCATGCAATGTTGGAAACAAGGCCGGAGTCAGACAGCGGAGGAAATAAACCCATCAGACTTGGCCTCGGAGGATTAACAGAGAGCTTCGTACCGGCTTAGCCGGGTCACCCAGGCAACTTAATCTCTCCCGTGGGGTGGGCCCCCGTCACCTGATCTCAGGCCCCACCCGCGGGGACCTCCTGTGCCTCCCTCTCACCAGCCAGTCGCATTGCGGAATTACATCTGCTTCAGTTCAGGGCCGGAGAGTGAATGGGAAAGGAGCCCCGATCCGGTTGGAATTGACCTGCTCGGTGAGGCTTGGCGCCAAACAGGCCAGTGAGGTGCCAGCTTCCAGGGCCAATCTGTGCCGAGTCAGCGGATCGTCACCAGGACAACAGTACAATCGGTCTCAGTGCCCTGGGCTAGCCGGGGAAGGGGGGATTTTATTTATAAGAACATAAGAAATAAGAGTCGTCGGTCATTTGACCCCTCGAGCCTGCTCCGTCATTTAATAAGACCATGGCTGATCTGATCAGGGACTCAGCTCCACTTCCCCGCCCGCTCCCCATAACCCTTTATTTCCTTATCGCTCAAAAATCTGTCTATATCCGCCTTAAATTTATTCAATGACACAGCCTCCACAGCTCTCTGGGGCAGAGAATTCCACAGATTTACAACCCTCAGAGAGAAGAAATTCCTCCTCATCTCAGTTTTAAATGGGTGGCCCCTTATTCTAAGACTATGTCCTCTAGTTTTAGTTTCCCCATGAGTGGAAATAACCTCTCTGCATCCACCTTGCCGAGCCCCCGCATTATCTTATACGTTTCGATAAGATGACCTCTCATTCTTCTGAACTCCAATGAGTAGAGGCCCAACCTACTCAACCTTTCCTCATAAGTCAACCCCCTCATCTCCAGAATCAACCTTGTGAACCTTCTCTGAACAGCCTCCAATACGGAGACCAATACTGTACACAGGCTTGGTTTATTTTCCATAGCTCCATCGTTACAGCCAGTGTACAGCACAGAAACAGGGCTCAACAACCAGGGGACATAGATTTAGAGTAATTGGGCGGAGGATTAGAGGAGATTTGAGGGGGAACTTTTTTCTTCCAAAGGGTAGTGGGAGTCTGGAACTCACTGCCTGAAAGGTGAGCTCAGCGTTGAGGTGGGCGGGTGATAAGCAGGGCAGAGGGCAGTCTGAGAAGCAGCAAAGCTTAATAAGTAACCACCAAGAAACAGACATTGGAACAGAGGTTAATTAATCGCCCCCAGAAAATAACTTGCAGGAGATCAGGGCTCAGGGCTCGGAATACCAGGTCGGCATCCAGCAGGATACTCATTGCTGATGGGAACGGATTGGAGATTTCCCACCCCCCGCCCTCCCCTCCCAACCAACCCTCACCCACCTGATGGGAGTAATGGGTTAGCCCAATGGCCCAGCCACATAAAAGACTTGCATTTATATAGCACCTTCCACAATCGCAGGACATCCAAAAGCATTTCACGGCCTTCTGGGGTGTAGTCACTGTTGTAACGCGGCGGCCAAACTGCGCACAGCAAGCTCCCACAAACAGCAACGTGATAATGACCAGATAACCCGTTTGGTTTTTAAATTGATGTTGATCGAGGGATAAATATTGACCAGGACATTGGGGAGAACGCCCCTGCTCTTCAAAATAGTGCTGAGAGATCTTTTACTTCCGCCCGAGAGAGCAGACGAAAGACGGCACCTCCGATAGTGCAGCACTCCCTCAGCACTGTAGGCGTCAGCCTGGATTTTGTGCTCAAGTTCCTGGAGTGGGAAAAGGGGTTTCTGTTATGGGAATGACCCAGAGGGCCGAGCTGCTGGATGTGGAAGCCCTGGGCTGCCTTGTGTGTCGTCAGGCCGAGAGGGGATAAAATAACTGGAGCACTGGTAGTTTGAAGATCGGGGGGGGTCCCCCACACGTGCTGTGATCTCAGGAGCCAAAAAATGACCCAATGCTTAGACTACATATGGACAGCAGCAGGACTAGTTTCGATCGCCTAAGGGGATTGGAGAGGAATTTTATAGAATTCTCCCCTCCCCCCAAAATTGGCTTGGGGTTTTTATCCAGTTTTCCCCCTCTCCCAGGAGGTCAATGGTTTCGGATGGGGTGGGGAGTATCTGTGTTCCGATGCAGTTGCGTGGGATAATCTGAATGGACCAGTGGACCTTTCCCTGTCTGGTATTGTTTGTACGCTGAGAAATGACACAAACACCGATTTCACAACAGGAAGCTAGTGCAGCAACCAGTGTGTCGGCTGCAGATTCTCCTAAACCTCGATCACACGCACCAGGTCATGTCCAAAGCCACTTGCTTTGTTTTGGCTCTTGCCTTTCTTTAAAAAGTGATGACTCATTCTGGGGTACAATTCCACAAACAGCAGCAGCTTCCTCACCCAGTGTCCACATACACAACGAACTGGAACCTGGGCCTCTTCCTTCCCCCTTCAGAAGCCTTCTATCCAATTACAGTGACTTCCCTGCTCCCTCCCCGCTAATCCCCAGGCCCCAAGCCCCTCTCTCTCTCTCCTCCTTTAAGAAGCTCCAGTGCTCAGTGGGTAACACACTCGCCTCTGAGTCAAAAGGTTGTTGGTTCAGGTTCCACTCCAGGAAGGGACTTGAACACAAAATCTAGGCTGACGCTCCCCAGTGCAGTGCTGAGGGAGTGCCGCACTGTCGGAGGTGCCGACTTTTGGATGAGACGTTAAACTGAGGGCCCCGACTGCCCTCTCAGGTGAACGTAAAAGATCCCGTGGCACTATTTCGAAGAGGAGCAGGGGAGTTATCACCGCCTGGCCAATATTTGACCCTCACTCAACATAAACAGATTATCTGGTCATTATCACATTGCTGTGTGTGGGAGCTTGCTGTGCATAAATTGGCTGCTGCGTTTTCCACATTACAACAGGGACTACACTTAAAAAGTACTTCATTGGCTGTAAAGCGCTTTGAGACGTCCGGTGGTCGTGAAAGGTGCTATATGAATGCAAGTCTTTCATTTTAAAACCTACCATTTTGTCAAAGCTTTTGGTCACCTGTCCTAATATCTCCTTCTTTGGCTAGGTGTTTTGGCAAGGCTCCTTGAAGCACCTTGGGGTTTTTTTATGACATTAAAAGGCACATTGTTGTTGCACAGCTCAATATTGTATTTGTTCCCCAAGTTATGATAGATTTTTGTTGCGCAAGGGCATTAAAGGATATGGAGCGAAAGAGTTGAGGTACAGATGAGCCATGATCGAATAGACTGACAGAACAGGTTCAAAGGGCTGAAAGCTTCTTGTAGGGGCACGAGGAGGCCAAAGAGCCATTTCTCATATGCAAGACCCTGGCCTCTACCAACCCAGGCTATCCAACCCACTCAAACATCCCCTTCAAACAGGAAGTCAAAACCTCCAAGTACCAAATACAGTACACAACCTCCCACCACACATACACATAGGGAAGAGGACACTTTGACAAGATTTCACCCATCTCGTCACTCAAAAATCCCAATTCTTAGCCGAGGCCCTAGAGATGATCTGCTTCCAATGGAGCTCGGAAACTAACCAACTGAATGTGAGAGTGTGGAGAGGGGGCAGGGAAGTGACCTCCGAAACCCAGGAAACAGCTAAACAGAGCACATCAGATCTGGAACAACAGGAATGTAATAAAAGAACACGACAACATGCAATGAACAAAGACACCACTCTCACAACATTTACACAATCTAACAGGTGACACAGGTATTATGTACCCTGTGACAGCCATTCGAGAATTATCATCTCTTCACACGACACATCAACCTGACCAACACAGGGCCCACCCACCCCACAGACCCCAGTGACCCTACACGCCCCTCCCAATGACCTCATGACCACGAATTCCCCACCCACCCATCCTGTGACCTCAAGACCCAGCATTGCCCCCCCCCTGCGACCCCACTCCCCAGGCCGGCCCCCATGACCCTACACCAGTCACCCCAGGACCCAGGACCCCGCACTCCTTCCCCCACCCACCCCAGTGACTCCGCACTGCCCCCCATGATCCCACTTCCCACACTGATCCCCCCCCCCGTTACCCCAGTACCCCACACCGCTCCCCCAGTGACCCCAGTACCCCACACCGCTCCCCCAGTGACCCCAGTACCCCACACCGCTCCCCCAGTGACCCCAGTACCCCACACCGCTCCCCCAGTGACCCCAGTACCCCACACCGCTCCCCCAGAGACCCCACACCGCTCCCCTAGTGACCCCAGTACCCCACACCGCTCCCCCAGAGACCCCAGTACCCCACACCGCTCCCCCAGAGACCCCACACCGCTCCCCCAGTGACCCCAGTACCCCACACCGCTCCCCCAGAGACCCCAGTACCCCACACCGCTCCCCCAGAGACCCCACACCGCTCCCCCAGCACCCCACGCTGCCCGCCCAGTGACCCCACACTGCCCCTTGACCCCACCACCTCGCGCTGCCACCCCCAGTGACCCCACCACCCCGCAGTGACCCCAGCATCTCACGCTACCCCCACCTCCCCGGGCCGACCCTACCTGAGTGGCCGCAGTTTGCCGCCATGGTGCGGCGGGCGGGAGCTCCGGGCCCGGCCTCTCCTCACGCTCCCTGCCGGCTCCACAGCCGCGGCTCGTCGGCCGGCCCCGAGACCCCGCGCGGCGCCATCGTCCCGTGACCGTGACCGGCCCCGCCAATTACAGCCCGGCCTCGCCACTCCCCGCCAATCATAACCAGGCCCCGCCCCCGCCGATCCCCGCCAATCACAGCCGGGCTCCGCCCTCCGCCGCTCCCCGCCAATCACAGCCCGGCAGCGCCCTCCGCCGCTCCCCGCCAATCACAGCTAGGCCCCGACTCCAGCCGCTCTCCGCCAATCACAGGCAGGCCCCGCCCCCGCCAATCACAGCAAGGCCCCGCCTCCAGCCGCTCCCCGCCTCCAGCCGCTCCCCGCCTCCAGCTGCTCCCCGCCAATCACGCTCAGGCCCCGCCCCCCGACCGCCAATCAAACGTCTTCACTGACCACACACTATTTCTGTGGACAAAATCAATAAAAAGCACTTTCTGTTCAATTTACAGAGTGGAGTGTGTCAGTATTTACAGGGGGTCCCCGGGAGTGTGTCAGTATTTACAGGGAGTCCCCGGGAGTGTGTCAGTATTTACAGGGAGTCCCCGGGAGTGTGTCAGTATTTACAGGGAGTCCCCGGGAGTGTGTCAGTATTTACAGGGGGTCCCCGGGAGTGTGTCAGTATTTACAGGGAGTCCCCGGGAGTGTGTCAGTATTTACAGGGGGTCCCCGGGAGTGTGTCAGTATTTACAGGGGGTCCCCGGGAGTGTGTCAGTATTTACACGGGGTCCCCGGGAGTGTGTCAGTATTTACAGGGAGTCCCCGGGAGTGTGTCAGTATTTACAGGGAGTCCCCGGGAGTGTGTCAGTCTTTACAGGGGGTCCCCGGGAGTGTGTCAGTATTTACAGGGGGTCCCCGGGAGTGTGTCAGTATTTACACGGGGTCCCCGGGAGTGTGTCAGTATTTACAGGGAGTCCCCGGGAGTGTGTCAGTATTTACAGGGAGTCCCCGGGAGTGTGTCAGTATTTACAGGGGGTCCCTGGAAGTGTGTCAGTATTTACAGGGGGTCCCCGGGAGTGTGTCAGTATTTACAGGGAGTCCCCGGGAGTGTGTCAGTATTTACAGGGAGTCCCCGGGAGTGTGTCAGTATTTACAGGGAGTCCCCGAGTGTGTGTCAGTATTTACAGGGAGTCCCCGGGAGTGTGTCAGTATTTACAGGGAGTCCCCGAGTGTGTGTCAGTATTTACAGTGGGTCCCCGGGAGTGTGTCAGTATTTACAGGGGGTCCCCGAGAGTGTGTCAGTATTTACAGGGAGTCCCCGGGAGTGTGTCAGTATTTACAGGGAGTCCCCGGGAGTGTGTCAGTATTTACAGAGGGTCCCCGGGAGTGTGTCAGTATTTACAGGGGGGCCCCGGGAGTGTGCCAGTATTTACAGGGAGTCCCCGGGAGTGTGTCAGTATTTACAGGGGGTCCCCGGGAGTGTGTCAGTATTTACACGGGGTCCCCGGGAGTGTGTCAGTATTTACAGGGAGTCCCCGGGAGTGTGTCAGTATTTACAGGGAGTCCCCGGGAGTGTGTCAGTCTTTACAGGGGGTCCCCGGGAGTGTGTCAGTATTTACAGGGAGTCCCCGGAAGTGTGTCAGTATTTACAGGGGGTCCCCGGGAGTGTGTCAGTATTTACAGGGAGTCCCCGGGAGTGTGTCAGTATTTACAGGGAGTCCCCGGGAGTGTGTCAGTATTTACAGGGGGTCCCCGGTGGGTCCCCTGAAGTGTGTCAGTATTTAGGGGGTCCCTAGAAATGTGTCAGTATTTACAGATGTCCCGGGGATTGTGCCAATATTTATAGGGGCTCCTGGGAGTGTGCCAGTATTTACAGGGAGTCCCCGGGAGTGTGTCAGTATTTACAGGGGGTCCCCGGGAGTGTGCCAGTTTTTACAGGGAGTCCCCGGGAGTGTGTCAGTATTTACAGGGGGTCCCCGGGTGTGTGCCAGTATTTACAGGGAGTCCCCGGGAGTGTGTCAGTATTTACAGGGAGTCCCCGAGTGTGTGTCTGTATTTGCAGGGAGTCCCCAGGTGTGTGTCAGTATTTACAGGGGGTCCCCGGGAGTGTGTCAGTATTTACAGGGAGTCCCCGGGAGTGTGTCAGTATTTAGAGGGGGTCCCCGGTGGGTCCCCTGAAGTGTGTCAGTATTTACAGGGGGTCCCCAGATATGTGTCAGTATTTACAGATGTCTTGCGGATTGTGCCAATATTTATAGGGGCTCCTGGGAGTGTGCCAGTATTTACAGGGAGTCCCCGGGAGTGTGTCAGTATTTACAGGGGGTCCCCAGGAGTGTGCCAGTATTTACAGGGAGTCCCCGGGAGTGTGTCAGTATTTACAGGGATTCCCCGGGAGTGTGTCAGTATTTACAGGGGGTCCCCGGGAGTGTGTCAGTATTTACAGGGGGTCCCCGGGAGTGTGTCAGTATTTACAGGGGGACCCCGGGAGTGTGCCAGTATTTACAGGGAGTCCCCGGGTGTGTGTCAGTATTTACAGGGGGTCCCCGGGTGTGTGTCAGTATTTACAGGGAGTCCCCGGGAGTGTGTCAGTATTTACAGAGGGTCCCCGGGAGTGTGTCAGTATTTACAGGGAGTCCCCGGGAGTGTGTCAGTATTTACAGGGGGTCCCCGGGTGTGTGCCAGTATTTACAGGGAGTCCCCGGGAGTGTGTCAGTATTTACAGGGAGTCCCCGAGTGTGTGTCAGTATTTGCAGGGAGTCCCCAGGTGTGTGTCAGTATTTACAGGGAGTCCCCGGGAGTGTGTCAGTATTTACAGGGGGTCCCCGGGAGTGTGTCAGTATTTACAGGGGGTCCCCGGGAGTATGTCAGTATTTACAGGGGGTCCCCGGGAGTGTGCCAGTATTTACAGGGAGTCCCCGGGAGTGTGTCAGTATTTACAGGGAGTCCCCGGGTGTGTGTCAGTATTTACAGGGAGTCCCCGGGTGTGTGTCAGTATTTACAGGGGGTCCCCGGGAGTGTGTCAGTATTTACAGGGAGTCCCCGGGAGTGTGTCAGTATTTACAGGGGGTCCCCGGGAGTGTGTCAGTATTTACAGGGGGTCCCCGGGAGTGTGTCAGTATTTACACGGGGTCCCCGGGAGTGTGTCAGTATTTACAGGGAGTCCCCGGGAGTGTGTCAGTATTTACAGGGAGTCCCCAGATATGTGTCAGTATTTACAGATGTCTCGCGGATTGTGCCAATATTTATAGGGGCTCCTGGGAGTGTGCCAGTATTTACAGGGAGTCCCCGGGAGTGTGTCAGTATTTACAGGGGGTCCCCAGGAGTGTGCCAGTATTTACAGGGAGTCCCCGGGAGTGTGTCAGTATTTACAGGGAGTCCCCGGGAGTGTGTCAGTATTTACAGGGGGTCCCCGGGAGTGTGTCAGTATTTACAGGGGGTCCCCGGGAGTGTGTCAGTATTTACAGGGGGTCCCCGGGAGTGTGCCAGTATTTACAGGGAGTCCCCGGGTGTGTGTCAGTATTTACAGGGGGTCCCCGGGTGTGTGTCAGTATTTACAGGGAGTCCCCGGGAGTGTGTCAGTATTTACAGAGGGTCCCCGCGAGTGTGTCAGTATTTACAGGGAGTCCCCGGGAGTGTGTCAGTATTTACAGGAGGTCCCCGGGTGTGTGCCAGTATTTACAGGGAGTCCCCGGGAGTGTGTCAGTATTTACAGGGAGTCCCCGAGTGTGTGTCAGTATTTGCAGGGAGTCCCCAGGTGTGTGTCAGTATTTACAGGGGGTCCCCAGGAGTGTGCCAGTATTTACAGGGAGTCCCCGGGAGTGTGTCAGTATTTACAAGGGGTCCCCGGGAGTGTGTCAGTATTTACAGGGGGACCCCGGGAGTATGTCAGTATTTACAGGGGGTCCCCGGGAGTGTGCCAGTATTTACAGGGAGTCCCCGGGAGTGTGTCAGTATTTACAGGGAGTCCCCGGGTGTGTGTCAGTATTTACAGGGAGTCCCCGGGTGTGTGTCAGTATTTACAGGGGGTCCCCGGGAGTGTGTCAGTATTTACAGGGAGTCCCCGGGAGTGTGTCAGTATTTACAGGGGGTCCCCGGTGGGTCCCCTGAAGTGTGTCAGTATTTAGGGGGTCCCTAGAAATGTGTCAGTATTTACAGATGTCCCGGGGATTGTGCCAATATTTATAGGGGCTCCCGGGAGTGTGCCAGTATTTACAGGGAGTCCCCGGGAGCGTGTCAGTATTTACATGGGGTCCCCGGGAGTGTGCCAGTATTTACAGGGAGTCCCCGGGAGTGTGTCAGTATTTACAGGGGGTCCCCGGGAGTGTGCCAGTATTTACAGGGAGTCCCCGGGAGTGTGCCAGTATTTACAGGGAGTCCCCGCGAGTGTGTCAGTATTTACAGGGGGTCCCCAGGAGTGTGTCAGTATTTACAGGGGGTCCCCGGAAGTGTGCCAGTATTTACAGGGAGTACCCGGGAGTGTGTCAGTATTTACAGGGGGTCCCCGGGAGTGTGCCAGTATTTACAGGGAGTTCCCGGGAGTGTGTCAGTATTTACAGGGGGTCCCCGGGAGTGTGCCAGTATTTACAGGGAGTCCCCGGGAGTGTGTCAGTATTTACAGGGAGTCCCCGGATGTGTGTCAGTATTTACAGGGAGTCCCCGGGTGTGTGTCAGTATTTACAGAGGGTCCCCGGGAGTGTTTCAGTATTTACAGGGAGTCCCCGGGAGTGTGTCAGTATTTACAGGGGGTCCCCAGATATGTGTCAGTATTTACAGATGTCTCGCGGATTGTGCCAATATTTATAGGGGCTCCTGGGAGTGTGCCAGTAATTACAGGGAGTCCCCGGGAGCGTGTCAGTATTTACAGGGGGTCCCCAGGAGTGTGCCAGTATTTACAGGGAGTCCCCGGGAGTGTGTCAGTATTTACAGGGGGTCCCCGGGAGTGTGTCAGTATTTACAGGGGGTCCCCGGGAGTGTGCCAGTATTTACAGGGAGTCCCCGGGAGTGTGTCAGTATTTACAGGGAGTCCCCGGGAGTGTGCCAGTATTTACAGGGAGTCCCCGGGAGTGTGTCAGTATTTACAGGGAGTCCCCGGGTGTGTGTCAGTATTTACAGAGGGTCCCCGGGAGTGTGCCAGTATTTACAGGGAGTCCCCGGGAGTGTGTCAGTATTTACAGGGGGTCCCCGGGAGTGTGCCAGTATTTACAGGGAGTCCCCGGGAGTGTGTCAGTATTTACAGGGGGTCCCCGGGTGTGTGTCAGTATTTATAGGGCGTCCCCGGGAGTGTGTCAGTATTTACAGAGGGTCCCCGGGAGTGTGTCAGTATTTACAGGGAGGCCCCGGGAGTGTGTCAGTATTTACAGGGAGTCCCCGGGTGTGTGTCAGTATTTACAGAGGGTCCCCGGGAGTGTGCCAGTATTTACAGGGAGTCCCCGGGAGTGTGTCAGTATTTACAGGGGGTCCCCGGGAGTGTGCCAGTATTTACAGAGGGTCCCCGGGAGTGTGCCAGTATTTACAGGGAGTCCCCGGGAGTGTGTCAGTATTTACAGGGGGTCCCCAGATATGTGTCATTATTTATAAGACTTGCCTGGGATTGTGTATTTACAGCGGGTAAGTGGAAGTGTGACATTATTCACATCGAGTCCTCAGAGAAGTGTTAAGCATTGACAGGGAGTATCTTCTGGAGGTTCGCAAAATGACACAAGAGGTAAATTTAGAGGGAGCTTTTGATGGTGAAGAGAGATGGAGCAAGGGGGCATGGATCAGGGAGGGATTCCACAGTGCGCTGATGCGATAGCTGATGTTTACGCCACTGTTGTTAAAGCTGGGGGGGCGGGGGGGGGGGGGTTGGGTATAATGTGAGAACGAGGGTTCACGTTACCTGGGTACCTCACATGTTTTTTCTGCGCAGTCTGTGAGACCAGCACACAATGAGTTAAGAGAGCTTTCTGCTGAGCATGCGTTGTGAATTTTGCAAGGGGATTTTAAAGCAAATGTATCTCCATAGACCAGAGGAGAGGGCTATCTGGTCGGCATCCTGTTTAGGGTAATAAAATGATGGGGAATGGAAAGTTTATGATGGCAATCAGGTCGTCTGTGTTTATTCAAGTGCATGTTTGTTTAGATTATGTTGTCATTCTGTTGGCATTTGTGTATATCTTTGATGCACGTGATTTATTGGTTGTATGCATGGAATGTGGGGAACAAAGGTGAAAGTTAGTATAAGAAATTAAAAGGAATGACAGTCTAGCAGCTCATACTGGAATTGTGAAGTATGGTGTCTCAGCAGCTCACTCTCTTACTAGAATGGTCTAGTGTGGAAAGACACGAGCTCTCATACTGGATTTGTGAAGTCTGAGAAGAGGTGTGAGGTTGTCCTGGAACTAGTGAAGTGTGTCACAGAGCCCATACTGATTGTGAATAGTATAGAGTTTTAGTCCTGATCCTGCATTACTACAATGGAGTGCATGTACAATCTGCCATTTACAGTAATGAGACAAAAATGAATAAGAAAGCTGTCCAACACATAGTAATCCAGAGCTAGGACTTTGGACTGGGGGGACATTCCAGAGGTAGTTCATGGAGGGGTCCTGAAGACGAGAACCAGAAACCAATGCAAAATCCTCCAGCAGAGGTAGGCGACGATTGGGGTTATGGATTTTACACGGGATGGAACGAAAGTGGCAGAGTTTTTGGATGAGTTGGAGTGTGCGCAGGGTCAGTTTCAGAGGGCCTGGGGAGAGTGTGGGAGAAGCCAAACCTGGAGGTGATTCAGGCATTGCTTTGGAAGTGAAAATAGGCAGTGTTAGTGTCGAGGAAATTTCTAAGTTAAATTAACTCAGGCGGAGGCTTTCAGAGTCGTGCTTCGAGAGAATTTTATTTTAAAAAGCGAGATATCTCGGAGAGCCTGCTTGGACCGTACCAAGGCAGAAAACTCTCCTGTACAAGCAAATTGTCCCTATCTTTATGCAGAAATAGAATACAGAAATAGAAAAGGAATCTTATTCATTAGTTCCGTGAGTACAAAGGTCGTCTCGGGAGGCACACACTCTATCTGTCCTTGCATAGTTTCTCCCTGTTCACAGTCTGATAAGCAGAATATCAGGAGACTCCCTTTTAATACCGGATAGTCATTTAATTACATTTCTAAGTTTCAAGGCTAAAAAGTGTGGGTGCTGTTCTAGTCCTATTATTTCTTTAAATATAGCAAAAACAGAATTTAACCCTTCCCTTTACCATAAGCCATGGATTCATAGATTCTTTCTTCCACAATTCCCTCCTTGTTGATCTTTTTTTTTCAGATCAACACAATTTCCTATATTCTCTTCTTGCGCAAAAGGGGGTTCATACCCTTCAGGATAGGGTCGCATTTTGAGATATTCGTCTTCATCAACCTTTTCCTCTAAGCGACTTAACCTTCCTTTCATGCACACACTTTTCCTTTCTATTTCAGAGATCAGGCCTATTACTTGACTAATTACATTTTTTAATTTTATCCACATTCCGCAAAGGATTATTAATAATACAAGCATAACCACACCTACGATTACTATGGGGTGTATAGCAAGCTTCAGTACTGCTGTAGCTTTTGGGGACCATCCGGTAAACACATCCCACCAGTGGTGTACTGTCAAAGAGGTGACTTCATCTACGATTCTCACTAGTTGCCCCTTCTTGTAACTCATTTCAACTCTAAATTGGTGGATGTCTCTGCCTTGCTTTGACAGAGCTTCCTCAATTTTCTTGTCATTCCATATCAAATTGTGCAGACTGGTCAGATTAATTACAGGGGGTAAGGGTTCAATCTTGTGCATAGACAGATATTTTTCTACATTTTGCCACTGCCCAAAGGTATAAGTTCTTTTTACTGCAGGATCATACAGGGTGTAGACTCTTCTCACGCATTTATTAATGGGGGGTTTATACAAAATTCCATCCAGATAGACAGGTTTATTTCCTGTCACACAGACCTCATTCTGTCCTATTTCCGTAATCTCAGTGTCATTTGTTGGCTTTAATTCCCATTTACATACTCCAATGGAGTGCTGCAGTGAGCATGGTTCGTGTATGGCGGTCTGATAGGGACATACCATTCCGAATGGCCACCTAGCACATCCCCTCTGGTGATGTGTCATATTCTTTTCATCGACCCAATCTCCTTTAAATTCTGGGTACCAGAAGTTCTGTCCAAACAGCTGGGGCATTACTTGGAACTGACACCAAATTTCTTTTCGTGTCTTACTTACTATCTCCACAGTAACGTTACATCCTTTTGAATAGGTTCAACTGGTATATCTTTTTTGAGGGTTAATGGTTAAATTAAGAAGCTTATCCCTTTTGTTAATTTCCAGCAACCTTTCCCATGTGTTAGCATGGAAGGATAATATTTTCCTTTCTAACTCGGCTCTTAATAGCTGTCTGATCATTTCTTTAAACAAGCAATGGGTGTACTTGTTTACTCCCTGTTGTTCCTTTATTAGGTTCTCTATTTCCTTCTCTACCCTTTCATTCTGTTCCCAGGTCATTTTGTTTATGACGTAACCTGATATTTGTAATTGCTGTAATCCTTCATCCCAGGCATTTCTGATTTTTAAATCTTCCCCTACCAGTCCTCCGACGGCCTGGATTTTATTTTGTAGGGTCTCGATATCCATGGAGTTCAATGCTCCTATTCCTGCTCCCACTCCACCTAACACAGTCTCTAATACATCCCCTTTCTTTCTTTGGGGTCTTTCTGTTTCAAAAGATACCTTAACACTGGTTGTGTGGCAACCATTTTCTTTCTTTGGGGGATATTTAATTCGTATTGTTAGATTTAATACACCTGGGGATCTTACCACTGGGATGCAAGTGGTCAGTATCCTTTTTAGATGTCCCGGGTCCCGGACTTCTGGGTGGCCGGATTCTTTTACTGACCATTTTACCACGAATGGGTCTCCTCCATTCATGCACAAGATCCGCTGCCCTTCTACCATACTTGTAAATGAATAACGGAGGAAGTCTTTTCTCTCGTCCGGCCCTCCTATGTACCCCCATCTCTTGTTTTTCCCCGTGCTGTGGGTACACTTCATCCACACTTCGGCCTAGTATTCTATGAACAACTGATACCCTTTCCCCAATATAAACTGGAATTCCCCTCTTTCTTCTTTCATTCCACACGCCTCACATCGTGCCGTAAAGTTCCCTACTTTACAACTTTGGCCTACTGGGCATATAAAATTGCCTTGTTGCCTTGCACTATTACTTCTTTCCCATACTGTATTTCCCTTCCATACTCTTCCTTCTTTTAGAACTTCTTCCTCCTGCCGGGAGTTCCCCTGTCGCTAAAATGATCAGTATTCCTAACGTCCATTTATAATTTTTCCAAGAGTCCCTTCCCATCTTCCCTTTCTTGTTTGTTTCTATACCACTCTTGAATTAAGTCGTTACAATAACAACACGCCCACACGATAGTAACAGTGGCCCAAATAATAAAGGCCCAAACTGGCACACAAATGAGCTCTGACATCCGTTCCTAAACTTTTGGGCAGTACTTTCAAGTCCAAATATTTAATTTAATACAAGAGCAGGTACAGTTCTTCAGCGAGAAGATGGTCTTTTTCTTAGTCAGGCAATCGCAGTACGCCCTGGTTCAATGCCTTTTCTTTTGGCTGTATTTCGTCGGGAAAATAATATTTACAACGGGTTGCATGCACCCAATTTGGATGCTTTTCCAACTTCAGCGTGGTTCGTGTTGTGAGAATTATCTGATATGGTCCTTTCCACCTAGGAGAAAAGGATTCTTTGTTTAATGTTTTTACCAACATTTGGTCTCCAGGCCTAAAAGGGTGCATATTTCCTTCCGACGGGGGCACCTGTATCTGCTTTATTTGTTCATGCAGACTTCTTGCTATTTCACACATGGCCTGAGCATACTTTAGTGATTTTTCATCATTCCAAATTAATGCTATTTTTCAGCTGCCAGTGGTGGTTTTACGCCAGTAGGCATTGGTCTTCCCAATAAGGCTTCATGTGGTGTCAAACCAGTGTTTCGGTTTTTCTGGTTTCTCATTGTATACAATACCAATGGTAAGGCATCTGGCCACTTTAGTCCAGTCTCCTGACATACCTTGGTAAGGGTAGATTTTATTATCCCATTTACTCTTTCTACCATTCCCGAGGACTGATATGGTATATGTAACTTCCACTGGAACCCTAACGCTTCTGCAAGATTTTGCACTATTTTTCCGGTGAAGTGTGTTCCCCTGTCACTGATGATTCTCATAGGTATCCCATATCTTGGTACTATTTCTTTAAATAGAATTTTTACTACTATTCGGGCATCGTCTCTCCTAGTGGCGTACGCTTCTACCCACCTTGTGAACATGTCTATTATGACTAATAGGTACTTAAGACCTGATACTGGAGGCAAGTGGACAAAATCAATTTGCAAATTTTCAAAGGGCATACTTGGCTGGGGTAGATGATCATATTCAGCAGGTGTTTTACCTCTGTTATTTTGTTGACAAATTTGGCATGTTCTAGCAACTTTCTCAATTACTACTGTTATTTCTGGTGCATACCACTGTGCATTAATAGCATGTATCATCCCTCCTTTGCCCATGTGAGCCTGACCGTGTGCTAGGCGAGACAGGGGCAAAAATAGAGATCTAGGGCAAACAGTTCGCCCATCAGGGTGATACCAAATGTCGTTTTTGAGAAAACAACTCTGGTTTTCCCAAGTTCTTCCTTCCTGCATGGTAACTTGTTGTTGGGCTGTTTTAAGTTGTTGGATGTCAAGTACCTGTGGAGGGGAGACTGAGACTGCTTGAAGGCAGTTTGCCTGTGCCGAAGCGGCCTGTTTGGCTGCCTCGTCAGCCCTCCTATTTCCTACTGATACTTCATCCTCACCGGTTGTGTGAGCTGCACATTTGATAACGGCTACCTTACTTGGCAACTGAATGGCATCTAATAGATTAAGCACCAGTTGAGAGTGCTTAATATGCTTTCCACCAGAGGTGATAAAGCCTGTTTTTCCACAGTTGTCCAAAATCATGGACTACACCGAATGCATATCTGAAATCAGTATAGATATTAGCAGTTTGATCTTTAGCTATTATACAAGCTCTAGTGAGGGCAAACAATTCAGCAGCCTGAGCCGAGGTTCCGGGAGGCAGGGCGAATGCTTCAACAGTTTCGTGGGGATTTACAATAGCATAGCCTGCCAAAAGCAAGTCATCCGACGGCCTGTACGATGATCCATCCGTATAGAGAATAAGATCAGGATTGTCCATGGGCTCTGTGAGCAAATCTGGTCTTGGTAAGGTGGCTATTTCCACTGTTAACAGACAATCATGCTGGTCTGGATCCTCTATTTCTCTAGTAGGAAGAAAGGTGGCTGGGTTTACTACCGGTGCGCGTCGAAAGGTGTAATTAGGGTGTGACAGCAGTAATACTTCATAACCTGTTCTTCTAGACGCTGTAAAGTGTTGTGTGGCAGCTGAATTCAAAAGTAATAACACGGCATTGGCTGTAATGACAGCACATGGATAATCCAAAACAATAGGAACCGACTTCTCCACCATGACTGCAGTAGCAGCTACAGCACGTAGACATGCTGGCATTCCCTTTACTACTGGAGGCAGCAAAACCGAATAATAAGCAACTAGTCTATTTCCCCCACCATGTTCTTGGGTTAGTACTGCGGTTGCAAATCCTTCTTTCTCATTCACATACATCTGAAAAGGTTTACCATAATTCGGAAGTCCCAACGCCGGAGCATTAGTAATGACTTTCTTTAACTGTTTAAATGCCTCCTCTCTCTCTGGGGTCCACTCCACCTTGGGTGAGGCATCATTTAGGGCAGCTGATCTTAGGAACGCATCCCATTCTCGATAATCGGGGATCCATTGTCTACAGTACCCAACCATCCCCAAAAATGACAAGATATCCTTCTTTGTCTTTGGTATGGTGGCACTTTGAATTGTCTGAATTCTTTCTGGTCCTAGCTGCCTCTGGACCCTTGAGATATGTGAAAACCCAGGTACTGGACTTGAGTCTGACAAAATTGTAACTTTGGTAACGACACTCGGTGCCCTCTTTCACATAGGTGTTGTAACAGTTTTAGGGAGTCTTGCATGCACCTGTATCCGTGGCTAGAAGCCACAAGCAAATCGTCCGCATACTGCAACAGCACATTATTGCACTGATCTCATCATCCTTTATTAACCGAGCTACCCCACCTCCTTTTCCTCTCTGCGTATCCTTCCAAAATACCCCTGAATATTCAGTTCCCAGCCTTGGCCATCTTGCAACCACATCTCTGTAATGGCTATCAGATCATGCCCATTTACTTCTATTTGTGCCGTCAACTCGTCTATCTTGTTATGAATGCTGCGTGCATTCAGATAAAGAGCCTTTAATTTTGTCGTTTTACCATTTTTCCCTACTCTATTTGCTGAAAGAAGATTGCAGCTCTACTTGGGATCTTCCAGTGTCAGTAAGTACTGTAAATGTGATCGTCAGTTGTACAACACACAAACTGTAACTTTCTTCTGTTGTGATGTTAGCAGACCTCCATTAGAGGACTGGCTGTTTTGTAAGGACAGGAATATAAGAACTAGGAGCAGGCCATTCGGCCCCTCGAGCCTTTCAATATCATGACTCTACTTTCCGGCACAGTCCCCATCTCCCTTGATTCAATTAATATTCAAAAATCTATCGATCTCTGTCTTGAATATACTCAAAGACTGAGTCTCCACAGCCCTCTGGGGTAGAGAATTCCGAAAGATTCACCACCCTCTGAGTGAAGAAATTTCTCATCTCAGTCCTAAATGGCTGACCCCCTATTCTGAGACTGTGACCCCTGGTTCTAGATTCCCCAACCAGGGGAAACATCCTCCCTGCATCTACCCTGTCAAGTCCTGTAAGAATTTTGTTTCAATGAGATCACCTTTCATTCTTCTAAACTCTAGAGAATACAGGCCTAGTCTGCTCAATCTCTCCTCATAGGATAATCCTCCCATCCCAGGAATCAGTCTGGTGAACCTTCGTTGCACTCCCTCTGTGGTAAGTATATCCTTCCTCAGGTAAGGAGACCAAAACTGTCCACAATACTCCAGGTGTGATCTCACCAGGGCCGTATAAAATTGCAGTAAGATATCTATACTCTTATACTCAAATCCTCTTGTAATAAAGATTAACATAGCATTTGCCTTGTTAATTGCTTGCTGTACCTGCATGTTAACTTTCAGTGATTAGTGTACAAGGACACCCAGGTTCCTCTGAACACCAACATTTCCCAATCTCTCACAATTTAAAAAATACTCTGCTTTCTTACCAAAGTGGATAACTTCACATTTCCCCACATTATATTCCATTATACCAGTTGCTGAAGCGTAGCTGTGCGTTGATGCAACTGGTCAGCAGCGGTCAAAATCAATTGGCTGCAGATTGGTTTAGTGGAGGGTTGGGTCAGAGGTCAGGCTCACTCTGCAATGTGCAACTGCAAGAGTCAATTACAGGCTTTGGACATTTGGAGTTCTGCAGTTTTTCTGTTGCAGAGGGAGATTGCGAGTGATTGGTGTGTCCTGCGGTGAGACAACATTTACACATAGCAATAGGTGACACCGAAGACACGCAGGACAGTTGGTGCAGTGTCACTAGTATCAGTCATGGCTCAGTGTCATCTCACTCTCTTTTGGATGAGACATTAAACTGAGGCTCCGCCTGCTCTCTCAGGTGGGCACTATAGGATGATGAGCAGAGGAATTCTCCCCGGTGTCCTGCCAATATATATTCAACCAACACCACTAAAGACAGATTGTCTAGTCATTCTCATTCCTGTTTGTGGGAGCTTGCTGTGCACAAATTGGTTGTTGTGTTTCCTACATTACAAGTGACTACGTCAAAAAAAAGTACTTCATTGGCTGTGAAGCATTTTGGGACGCCCTGTGGTGGTGAAAGTCGCTATATAAATGCAAGTTCTTTCTTTGAAGTTCAGTTGAAGGTCGGGCAGAACACTGTGCAAGAGTGGGTTCAGCCCTAGTGAGGAAAAGGTACAGTCCCCTCATCTTCAGTACGTGGGATAGTTTTATTCCACGGGTATGAAGGATTATCTCACTCAGTTTTTTAAAATTCACTCCCGGGATGTGGGCAAGACCGGCGTTTATTGCCATCCCCTAATTGCCATTGAGAAGGTGGTGGTGAGCCACCTTCTTGAACCGCTGCAGTCCGTGTGGTGAAGGTATTCCCACAGTGCTGTTAGGCAGGGAGTTCCAGGATTTTGACCCAGCGACGATGAAGGAACGGCCAATATATTTCCAAGTCAGGATGGTGTGTGACTTGGAGAGGAACGTGGAGGTGATGGTGTTCCCATGCGCCTGCTGCCCTTGTCCTTCTAGGTGGTAGAGATTGTGGGTTTAGGAGGTGCCGGCCATGTGGCTGGATACTGGCTCCACAGCACTAGTGATCCTAACCATGAAACTATCAAGCAGGTATAGGGGATGCTTCATTCTGCAGTAACAAGATTTTGCTTATTAAGCATTTTTTTGTAACCGGGTACAGGTTGAACCTCTCTTATCCAGAACCCTCGGGCCCTGGCCTGTTCTGCATAAGGGATTTTTCCAGATGAGGGGTGGTCATGTTAAATTGGATGGTACAGGTACTGAGCAAGGGGATATTGGGGCTGGCTGGCTGGCTTGGCACTGGGAGTGCAGCAGAGATATCATGGGGGGGGGGGGGGGAAACGATGGATCTCGGGGTCAGACCAGAGATTGTGGGAGTCAGCAGCGAGGAAGGACTTCAATTTGCTCATGTTGGAGTTCTGCGCATGCGCCACCTGGTGGCCTGGAATGGTGCTGGACAAGGGGTGGTTCTGGATAAAAGGAGGTTCAACCTGTACTTCTATTCGAAGAGACTGAAAACTTTTACAGGCCAAAATCAGCTGAGGCCAACAGGAGCCCCATCCGGTCGGTGCTGATCTTAGCCAGGGCGCCACAGGCAGAAACAGTCCGTCGTGGATCCTGCAGGCAAGTGCACCCCTGTAACAGAGGGGGGAGGTGAGCTAGAATAATGCCGCTACAGTTGAATAGTCTAGCAGCTCTGTCCATCCACACTCGACACTGGTAAAAGGACCAATGTGCAGTCAGCACCCCTGTAACTAGACAACCAACGTGAGTTAGTACCTTTAAAAGAGAGAAAGAAAACAAGAGTGCGAAAGAAGAAAGAGAGCGAGCGAAAGAAAACGAGAGTGCGCGAAAGAGAGAAAGAGAACGAGAAAGAGAAAAAAGAGAAAGAAAAAAAAAAGAGAAAGAGAACAGAGAGAGAGAGAGAGAGAGAGAGAGAGATTACTGTGCACGGTGTAGGAGCTGGGTCTTTCTGTCCAGAGCACACAGGAATAGGAGCAACCAGGTGGTTGCAGATTGGCAACACCCATTTTATCACAAATTAGGAAATATTCCATTCTCTGAACATAAATTAATTTGGTAACAATTTTATCAGAACAATATACACCGTTGCTCCTAGTCCCAATTTTAATACAACTGAGTTCAAGTAAAGGATGTAACTTCACACGGAGATCAGACAAATGAACCGTCCTTCTAGAGAGGGGCAAAACACAAACCTCAACACGGACTCACAACAATTCGATAATAACTTACTTGTGTAAACTTTGTGATCAAATGCGAGTAATTTCGGGCACCCAGTGTCATCACTCACTCCCAGGGCAGGTACAGCACGGGTTAGATACAGAGTAAAGCTCCCTCTACACTGTCCCATCACACACTCCCAGGGCAGGTACAGCACGGGTTAGATACAGAGTAAAGCTCCCTCTACACTGTCCCATCAAACACTCCCAGGGCAAGTACAGCACGGGGTTAGATACAGAGTAAAGCTCCCTCTACACTTCCCAACCACAGAAGAGCATCCCTTACTATACTGGTAGCATTATTCCATCCCCCACCCCACCCCCCTTCCCCCACATGGTGGTCCCTCTCAGAAAATTCTGTGCTGTTAAAACCAGGCCAACCAATACCTGGATGGAGATTGTTCGTAACTCTCCTGGAAGGCTCAGGGACAGTAAAGAACACCATCACCGCGGCCTGTTACCGCTCTTTTTATATGTTCTGCTAATTTTCATGTACAACTTCAGATAGCGCTAATAGATACCCGACACTGGCAGGATCTAGTGTTATTTTGGGGACGACCTGGAGCAGCGCAGCCCCGGGACGCGGGGAGGCTGCTGCAGGCCACAATCCACAAGTTTTAACAACATAATCAGAGCTGAATCTTTCAGACTTGGAATGGTCAATGCTCAACAGGGGGGGGGGGGGCCGGGAACTGGGGGTAGGTGGAGACCAGATCATCTCAACATTGCAAACTGAAGCACACAGTCACTGGTTTGAGGTGAGTGGAGGTGGGGGTTCGGGGAGAAACAAATCAGTGAGAAGGGGGGCGCATCTTTGCCAAATTAACGGCAGACATTAATGGAACATTTTAGCGTCCGTCCAAAGCTTTGTCGCGGGCGATGACCGATTCGTCGAACTTGATCATCAGGGTGGTGCCCTTGTGCCAGTGGGCGGTGACCTTAGCCGGGAAGCCACTGTAGGAGAGGATGGCCTCCACGACGCCCGCCGTGAAGGAGGCACAGTTCAGGGTGCTGTTCTCCTTGGGCACCGAGATGTAGGCGTTGATGAGGGGCTCCTTCTCGATGATGTAGTAGGTCTTGTCGTCGTCGTTGGCCTGCTCCAGCTTGTCGGCCTCCTTGCCGAACAGGGCCTTCCACACGTTGACCTTGATGAAGAGCAGCACGTTGATGACCTTGGTCTCCCGCTTGCCGTTCTTCTCGCGCATCACCAGCACATCCAGGATGCGCACGCCCACCTGCTGGCCCAGCTCCGACAGCTTGGTCTGCAGCTCCGACACCGAGTACACCCGGTTCTGGCAGTACTGCACCATCTCGGAGAAGAGCAGGGCAAAGGCGCTCAGGCTGACCTCGGTCTTGGGCCTGGTGATCGAGCGCTCCAGGATGGCCGACTTGCCCCGGGTGAAGCGCGTATCCATGGCGGTCTCTGCAAACACACAAAGTACAATCATGAAGGACGGCAAGATTGAACGGAGGAACAAAGCCGTGTGGTATATCCGCAGCATACCTACAACCGCTGACTTCTACCTCCGTAACATCGCCTGTCTCCACCCCTTTCCTCAGCTCATCTGCTGCTGAAGCCCTCATCCATGCCTTTGTTACCTCTAGACTTGTCTATTCCAATGCACTCCTGGCCGGCCTCCCACATTCTACCCGACGTAAACTTGAAGTGATCCAAAACTCGGCTGTCCGTGTCCTAACTCGCATCAAGTTCCGCTCACCCATCACCCCCGTGCTCGCTGACCTACATTGGCTTCCGGTTAAGCAACGCTTTGATTTCAAAATTTTCATCCTTACTTTCAAATCCCTACATGGCCTCGCCCCCTCACTATCTCTGTAATCTCCTCCAGCCCCACAACCCTCCCCACCCAAGCTGTCTGCGCTCCTTTAATTCTGGCCCCTTCAGCATCCCTGATTATAATCGCTCAACCATTGGTGGCCCTGCCTTCTGTTGCCTGGGCCCCAAGCTCTGGAACTCCCTCCCTAAACCTCTCCGCTTCTCTATCTCTTTCCCCCTTCAAGACGCTCCTCAATACCGGCCTCTTTGACCAAGCTTTTGGTCATTCACGCTAATTCTACTTATGCGGCTCAATGTCACATTTTCTTTGTCTTCAAATGCTCCTGTGAAGCGGCTTGGGACATTTTACTACCTTAAAGGCACTAGATAAATATATTCAAGTTATTGTTGTTGTTGTTGTTGAAGGTGGTATATAAATACAAGTTGTTGGTATATCCATCTAGAAATACCCCACAGACCCCGTCACTGATTAAACCGTTTCTTAACTGATTTCAGGGTTTTAAAATTCTCATCCTCGTGTTCAAATCCCTCCATGGCCTCCCCCCGCCCTATCTTTGTAACCTCTCCCAGGCCTACAACCCTCAGAGAACTCTGCGCTCCTCTAATTCTGGCTTCTTGTCCAATCCAATTGTCTGCGCTCCACCATCGGTGGCCGTGCCTTCAGCTGCCTGGGCCCTAAGCTTTGGAATTACCTCCCTAAACCTCTCCGCCTCTCTCGCCTCCTTTAAAGGCCTTGGTCACCTACCCCAATATCACCTTGTGTGACTCGGGACCTTTTACTATGTTAAAGGCTCTATATAAATTGTTGTTTTTACCCCCGCTACTCTACCATGTATTGATCGCTCTTTGCGTGAAGAACCTCCTGAAACCAGTCCTAGTTGGCCCTGTACGAGTTTAAATGTGTGCCTGATTATTCTATCTGTTTAATTTGAAACTCAAGATCTACCTCTTCTCTACTGTTTGCTGCCTTCTATACCTCGAGAAAGCTCCCTTCTCAAGTTCCCTCTTTTCAAGGTTGATTAGCCCTACCCTCCCCAGTCTTTTCCACTGCCACTGCTCAGTGGGTAGCCCTCTCTCTCCTTGGAGTCAGAAGGTCGTGGATTCAAGTTCCACTCCAGAGATTTGAGGACATTAATCTAGGCCGATACTCCCACTGCAATACTGAGGGAGCGCTGCACTGTCGGAGGTGCCGTCTTTTGGACGAGACATTAAAACAAGGCTCCGTCTGCTCTCTCAGGTGGACGTAAAGATCCCAGGGTACTATTCATAGGTGAACAAGGGAATTTTCCCCGGTGTCCTAGTCAAGATTTATCTCTCAACTGACATCATTAAAAAAAGATCTGATCATTTATCTTACGGCCGTTTATGGGACCTTGCTGTGCGCAAATGCTGCATTTCCCTACATCGCACCGGCGGCTGAATTCAAAATGTGCTCCATTGCTCAAAGCGCTTTGAGATGTGATAATGTGCGTTATAAATAGGAGTCTGTCTTTCTGAGCTCCATCATGGGCATTTGTAAATCTGCATGTGCTGTCATTCCTTAGTCAAACACCATGCCAACACTCACTGGGATCTCACATACAAAGACCAGCAGTTTGGTGAGGCCGCGCCGTGAGGCTGATGCCCCAGGACCCGAACCCAAGCAAGGGGCAGCACCTTCTGAGGGGGGGTTATTAATAACATAAAGGAGCTACAAGGGAGAGCATTGCCCCACCACCCCAAAACTGTTAACAGTCAGGTTATTACAATACTCCATAACTCACCAACACAGGTGGCCGATTCTCTCCTGCACACTCTGCCGGTTTGGGACACGGGTTGCTACCAGCGTCTGTGGGGGTCCAGCGTGATTTCCTCTCCTTGGATTGACAGCTAGGGAGAGCAGGAGAGTTTAAACAAACTAACCAGTGAGACTGGGAATACTAAATGCTCCCCCCCACCCCCTTCCACCGTAATAGGTACATGTTCTTTTAGGACTGTAGTTTTACAATCCTCTGTACTATTGTTAGTACTAACCTCTGTATCACTACCAGCATTATTCCCCTGTACTGTTATTACTATCCCCAGACTGCTAGTATTGCTAACTCCTATTAATACTCACCCCTGTATTATTATTATTTAGCCTCTGTATTATGATTATGTCCCGGAGCCAGAACCAGGCTGTTCACAACCTTGGTGTCATAGTTGACCCTGAAATTAGCTTCTGGCCACATAGCCACAGCATAACTAAAACAGCCTATTTCCACACCTGTCTCCGCCTCAGCTCATCCACTGCTGAAACCCTCATCCATGCCTTTGTTACCTCCAGTCTTGACTATTCGAACACACTCCTGGCCCACCTCCCACATTCTACCCTACATAAACTAGAGGTGATCCAAAACTCGGCTGCCCGTGTCCTAGCTTGCACCAAGTCCCACTCACCCATCACCCCTGCATTCGCTGACCTACACTGGCTTCTGGTTAAACAACGCCTCGATTTCAAAGTTCTCATCCTTGTTTTCAAATCCCTCCATGGCCTCGCCCCTCCCTATCTCTGTAATCTCCTCCAGTCCCACATCCCCCCCCCCCCCACCAAGATGTCTGCGCTCCTCTAATTCTGCCCTCTTGAGCATCCCTGATTATAATCGCTCAACCATTGGTGGTCGTGCCTTCAGCTACCTGGGCCCCAAGCTCTGGAACTCCCTCCCTAAACCTCTCCGCCTCGCTACCTCTCTTTCCTCCTTCAAGACACCCCTTAAAACCTACCTCTTTGACCAAGCTTTTATTCACCTGCCCTAATTTCTCCTTATGTGGCTCGGTGTCAAATTTTATGCTTTATAATACTCCGGACGTTTCACTATGTTAAGTTGTTGTTATATTATTATTTAGCCCTCATATTATGATGATTATTGATATTTAGCCCTGTATGATGATGATTATTGATATTTACCCCTGTATGATGATGATTATTGATACTTACCCCTGTATTATGATGATTATTGATACTTACCCCTGTATTATGATGATTATTGATATTTACCCCTGTATGATGATGATGATTATTGATATTTACCCCTGTATTATGATGATTATTGATATTTACCCCTGTATGATGATGATTATTGATATTTACCCTTGTATTATGATGATTATTGATATTTACCCTTGTATTATGATGATTATTGATATTTACCCTTGTATTATGATGATTATTGATATTTACCCTTGTATTATGATGATTATTGATATTTACCCCTGTATTATGATGATTATTGATATTTACCCTTGTATTATGATGATTATTGATATTTACCCCTGTATTATGATGATTATTGATATTTACCCTTGTATTATGATGATTATTGACTTGGTATCTCCCCACTCTGTGTTTTTCTCTCCTCTTCCGCCCGGCTCCGGCAGACTGTTTCCGGGTTGCTGACCTTGCGTTGACCCTTTACCTTTCACCCACCCCTGCCCTACTTTATTTCCAAGCTCCGCCCTTTTATTTCTCTCTGATTTTGCCCCCGGGTTTCTCCTCCTCCCGCCCAGTTCTTTCCCTGCCCGTTTTAAACAGTACATTATTGCTATTAATCGTTTTTTTAAATATTGTGTTCCGGGTCAGGCTGGCCCCGCCTCCTCCTCTTGACTGGAACTCTCCTCTGATTGGGCAGCCCGAGTCACGTGGGCCCATGCGGTTGCTGCAGTGCTCCCTGGTGGAGCGAGGTGTGAATTTCACTAGCCTGCAATTCTGCTCAACTTCAGACAGGGGAATGTAGCCAAGCTGCTGACTGTATTCAATACACACGAAGAATGTTAATAAATGCAAGGACTGTAAACATGTTTGCAGTCTTGTGTTGCTGTTACAGCCACTTCCATTTATACAGCACCTTTTAACAGAGTAAAACGTCCAAAAACGCTTACATTGAATAAATGTAAGACAGAGATAGACAGCTTCTTAACTAATAATTAAGGGGTTATGGGGAGCGGGCAGGGAAGTGGACCTGAGTCCATGATCGTGTATGTTGCGTATGGAATAACTCAATTGGCTTAATACGTGAACTCAATCAGGTGCGATTTTATTAGCTCTCAAAGTGAGGATTAAACATGGAGGCTTTCTTTATATACAAGGGTTGCATGTGTGTGTCTGTGGCTCAATGACCTCTGACGATCGCTCCCCCTGGTGGCAGATAAACCCAGGCATACATACATTACATCATTCCCACCCCCCCCTCCCCCCTAAGATCTTGGTATCAGTCCTATTTACAAATTGAGGCTTTCCACTCCCGAGTTGATCGTCTCAGTTCAATTCCAGATCTGGGTGAGCTCTCCGAGTCATTCATGACTTGAGGCTGGGTAGCCGATCTAATAGGAGTGGCAGTGTCCATGTCGGGGATTGAAGGTCCAGATTCATTGACAACAGCAGGGTCTTCTGATGGCTGAATATGAATCGGTTGGTCATTGGTGGTGCCTTCTTCAAGCTGTTCCGATTCGATTGTGTGCCACAATTTCGACTGATCAATGTGCCTCCTGCATGTTTGCCCATTAGTGAGCCTGACAATAAGCACCCTGTTACCCTCCTTGGCCGCAACAGTGCCAGTGACCCACTTGGGGCCTTGACCATAATTGAGCACATACACAGGATCATTAATAAAGATGTCGCATGACATGGCAATGCGATCATGATACCACTGCTGATGTTGATGTCTGTTTTCGACGTGATCATTAAGATCAGGATGGACAAGCCCGAGAGCCTGGTCTTGAGACCTTTCTTCATCAACAGGTCAGCAGGGGGGACCCCGGTAAGCGTGTGGGGTCTCGTCCTGTAACTAAGCAGCACGCATGACAAGCGAGTCTGCAAAGAACCGTGAGTTACTCGTTTCAGGCTCTGCTTGATGGTTTGGACAGTCCGCTCTGCTTGACCATTGGACGTGGGTTTGAATGGTGCTGACCTTACGTGCTTCATGCCATTGAGTCTCACAAACTCTTGAAACTCCAAACTCGTGAAGCACGATCCATTGTCGCTCACAACAATGTCAGGCAGACCATGAGTAGTGAACATGGCACAAATGGTGGCTGTGGATGTGCTGGATGACATGATTACACATTCTATCCATTTGGAATACGCACCCACCATCACCAAAAATGGTAAACGGCTCAATGCATCGGCACAATTCTCGGTGCCAGGTCTATGGCGAATTACATCATCGTAGGCAGATACTGTCAGCGCCCACCTCTGGATGCGGGATGACGCATTGTTATTGATATCTCTATGCTCTAAAAACAAAGATATGAGCGGTTTGTGATCGGTTTCAAGCTCGAAACGAAGCCCAAACAGATACTGCTGCATCTTTTTAACCCCATATACACAGGCTAAAGCTTCTTTCTCTACCATGCTGTAGGCTCTTCCCGCTTTAGACATGCTTCTCAATGCGTACGCAATGGGTTGTAGTTTGCCCGACTCATTGGATTGTTGGAGCACGCAACCAACCCCATGTGATGAAGCATCACAGGCCAATACTAAACGCTTGCACGGGTCATAATGTACCAACAAATTGTTGGAACAAAGCAGATTTCTAGTCTTCTCGAAGGCCCTGTCTTGAGATACACTCCAAACCCAGTTGTCGCCTTTTCTGTGCAGTGGCTCTAATAATGTGCTCAATTTAGGTAAGAAATTACCAAAGTAGTTGAGAAGACCAAGGAACGTACACAGCTCCATCACATTCTGGGGTCTGGGTGCATTTTTGATGGCCTCTGTTTTCGAGTCCGTCGGCCTGATGCTGTGTGTAGCAATCTTCCTTCCCAGGAATTCAACTTTCAATGCCATAAAGATGCAATTTGAACGTTTCAGCCTGAGCCCCACTTTGTCCAGATGACGCAGAACCTCTTCCAGGTTGTGCAGGTGTTCAGCAGTGTCACAACCTGTGACCAGAATGTTGTCTTGGAACACCACTGTAAAGTCCTTACACAATACCACAAATCCACACGAGGCACATTCTATGGATAAGGTCACTCCATGACCTGAACCTTTATTCACAGGACCAAGAAGTGATGACACTGCGTGGGACCTCCCTTTATATACCTGGATGACCAGGTGAGGACTGTCTCTCACAAGTTCACCCCCTGTGGTCAAGGTGTGCATTTCGTACGTATATACAGTATTGCAGTGTTGTTACATACAGGTTACATACATGACATCACCTCCCCCTCAACATCTTATTGGGATCATAGGTTAAGTCTCTCGGGTGGTCTGCGGTCTCTCGTGGAACCCCGCAGTTGGGGCTCTGGTTGTTGAGCCTTGGTATGCGTGTCTGTCACCTGTGGTGATTCCGGCCTGTCCGGGCTGACCGCAGGGACTGTGCATGCTGCTGAATGTTCTTGTTGCTCGTTGGTGGTGGTGTGAATACCATCTCATGATCTTCCTCAGGTTCCTCAGTGTCCATGCTGAACCTTTTCTTTACTTGGTCCAGATGCTTGCGGCATATCTGCCCATTATTAAGTTTAACCACTATGACACCTATTCCCCTCTTTGTCTATTACAGTACCCTCAAGCCATTTGGGCCCCAAAGCATGATTGAGAATAAATACGGGGTCATCAATTTCTATACATCTCCCCCTTGAATTTCGGTCATGGTACTCGTTTTGGGACTGACACTTGCCCTCAACAATGTTGGTCAGGACTGGATGAATGAGGGACAGCCGAGTTTTGACTGTTCGTTTCATGAGTAGCTCCGCGGGCGGGACCCCCGTGAGCGAGTGCGGTCGGGACCTATAGGCCAGCATGAGGTGCGATAGGCGGCATTGAAGGGAGGGTCCTTGAATCCAGAGCATGCCTTGTTTTATGATTTGGACCGCACGTTCCGCCTGGCCATTGGAGGCCGGCTTGAACGATGCTGTCCTGACATGGTTAATGCCATTACCCGACATGAACTCCCGGAATTCGTAGCTTGTGAAACATGGGCCATTATCGCTAACAAGGATGTCCAGCAAGCCGTGGGTTGCAAAGACCGTACGCAGATTCTCCACGGTGGTGGATGTCGTGCACGAATTCAAAATGATGCACTCGATCCATTTCGCATTTTTCCCATGAACAGGCCCGCATAATCTACGTGAATACGTGACCATGGCCTGGTGGGCCAGGGACACGGGCTGAGCGGAGCCTCCCTGGGGGCATTAACTAGCTGGGCACACGTCGTGCACCTGCGAACACAGTGTTCCAGGTCTGAATCAATTCCTGGCCACCATACATGTGACTGGGCAATGGCCTTCATCAGCACAATGCCCAGTCAGGACACATTTCTTAATCAGGGATAGGAGGGGATCTCTGTTGGTCCAAATTTTGATCTGGCGGGCTGTGATGGGGGAGCCTGCGCTGTCAAAGGCATTGACAGCCATGACCATCTCAGCGCTTTGCTCCGCTGCCCCCTCGGTGGTGGCCAGTGGAAGCCTGCTGAGCGCGTCAGTGCAGTTTTTGGTGCCGGATGGTGTAGTCATACGCAGTGAGCGTGAGAGCCCATCGCTGTATGCGGGCAGACACTTTGGCATTGACAGCCTTGCTGTCTGACAGCAGGGATGTTAACGGCTTGTGGTCCATTTCTAATTCGAACCTCCTGCTAAAAAGGTACTGATGCAGCTTTTTCACCCCATAGACACATGCGAGTGCTTCCTTCTCAACCATCCCATATCCCTGTTCAGCTTGAGAGAGCAACCTGGAGGCATAAGCCACAGGTTGTTGTTGGCCCTCAGCGTTACCCTGCTGCAATACACACCCAACCCCATAGGACGATGCATCACATGTCAGAACCAATTTCTTACGGGGGCCATACAGGGTCAACAACTTATTTGAACAAAGTAGGTTCCGCGCCCGATTGAAGCCCGTTCCTGACTGTCCGCCCAAAATCAATCGCAACCCTTACGCAGGAGCACGTGTAGCGGCTCCAACAATGTGCTTAAGTTCAGCAGAGAGTTCCCGAAATAGTTCAAGAGTCCCAGGAATGAACGCAACGCCAATGTGTTGCAGGGCCTGGGCGCTCGTCGAATCGCCTCCGTTTTGGATTCGGTGGGCCGAATCCCATCTGCAGCAACCCTCCTGCCCAGAAACTCGACCTCAGGAGCTAAGAACACACACTTAGACTTCTTGAGTCACAGGCCTACCCTGTCCAGTCGGCGTAGCACCTCCTCCATGTTGTGGAGGTGTTCCTCGGTGTCACGACCGGTGATGAGGATGTCGTCCTAAAATACGATTGTTCCGGGAATGGATTTGAGCAGGCTTTCCATGTTTCTTTCAAAAGTCGCGGCCGCTGATCGAATGCCAAACGGACACCTGTTGTAAATGAACAGTCCCTTGTGCGTGGTGATGGTGGTCAGTAGTTTAGATTCGTTGGCCAGTTCTTGGGTCATGTAGGCTGAAGTGAGGTCCAACTTGGTGAACAGCTTGCCACCTGCCAGCGTGGCAAAAAGGTCCTCCACTCTCGGGAGCGGGTATTGGTCTTGTAAGGACACCCGGTTGATAGTGGCCTTGTAGTCGGAACAGATCCTGACCGAGCTATCCGCTTTTAGGACGGGAACGATGGGGCTTGCCCAGTCGCTGAATTCAACGGACGAGATGATGCCCTCTCTCAGCAACCGGTCCAACTCGCTCTCAATTTTCTCCTGCATCACATACGGCACAGCTCTGGCTTTGTGGTGCACTGGTCCGGGGTGATGCGTATCACTACTTTGGTACCTTTGAATGTCCCGACGCCAGGTTGAAATAGTGACTCAAATTGCTGTAGGACCTGTGAGCATGAACTTTGCTCCACAGATGACATGGCGTGCACATCACCCCATTTCCAGTTCATCTCAGCTAACCAGCTGCTCCCCAACAGTGCGGGACCAGTGCCTAGGACAATCCAGAGCGGCAGCCGGTTCACCGATCCATTGTGTGTGATCGCCAACATTGCACTGCCTAGCACTAGAATGATTTATTTGGAGTACGTCCGTAATTGTGTCTCAATACGTTCTAGTTTGGGTCTGCTGGCTTTGAGTGGCCACAGCTTTTCGAATTGTTGAACGCTCATGGGTGACTGGCTGGCCTCCGTGTCCAGCTTCATGCGTACAGGGATGCCGTTTAATAGGACCTTCATCATCATTGGTGTTTTGGTGTATGAGCTGTGAATGTTGAACTTCAGCGTCCATTGATTTGCCCCCCGCGTCATCCTGCCTCGCAGACCCCTCATCTGGTTCATCCACCTCGTATATTAGCCTGGTTACAGGCTTTCTGCACATTCTGGCTGAATGGCCACTGAGGTTACAATTTCTGCAGACGAACTGTTGAAACCTGCAAGTCCTGGCAGCATGTCTGCCCCCACACCTCCAGCATGAACTGAGATTCCCATTGTTGTGAACAAAAGAGCTGTTACAAGGCATTCCTCGCTGATTGTCCCTTTGACTGCTCTTAAGCACCCTGTCAGTGGGTGTCAATGGCCCCATCCCGGGCCGCGTTTTCCACTGGGGGGGTGTAAATGTCCGTTCAGCCTGTCATTGTCTCTGTTGGAGACTTACTCCTGGGTCTATTGCTGCCTGGGGTGTGTCGAACTGCCCTTGCCTGCCTGCGGGGCTCCGTGTCGCGTTTATGATATTGACTCCCTGATCCATTGCCACGTTGGAGGCAGAATTGCGCGCATATATTATCTTGGTTTCCTTCTCCCCCGCCATAAAGGTCTGAGCCATCAACGCCGCCGCTTCCAAGGTCAAGCCCTTGATCTCAATTAGCTTTCTGAAAATCCCAGCATGACCGATACCCTCAATAAAGAAATCCCTTAGCATCTCCCTCCTGCAGGCATCTGTGAACTTACAGAGGCTGGCCAAGCGCCTGAGGTCCGCAATAAAATCCGGTATGCTCTGTCCTTCCCGACGTTGATGTGTATAGAATCTGTGTTGGGCCATGTGTACGCTGCCGGTTTGAGGTGCTCACCGATTAGTTTGCTGAGCTCTTCAAAGGTTTTGTCCGCCGGCTTCTCGGGTACGAGCAGGACTTTCATGAGCGCATAAGTCTTAGGTCAGTAGATGGGCCCTTCGCTTGTCGGCCGCTGCGTCTCCCAGCCAGTCCTTCGTGACAAAGCTCTGCTGGAGCCTCTCAATGAAATTGTCCCAGTCCTCACCAACACAGTACCGTTCATCTGTGCTGCTGGTGGCCATTCTCGTGGGTCATTGATTCCCGTTTCTCGTCGCCAATGTAAAGTCTTTACACAATACCACAAATCCACACGAGGCACATTCTGTGGACAAGGTCACTCCATGACCTGAACCTTTATTCACAGGACCAAGAAGTGATGACCCTGCATGGGACCTCCCTTTATATACCTGGATGACCAAGTGAGGAATGTCTCCCACAAGTTCACCCCCTGTGGTCAAGGTGTGCATTTCTTACTTATATACAGTATTGCAGTGTTGTTACATAAAGGTTACATACATGACAACCACGGTTCTAGGGACGGACTTCAGGAAACTCTCCATATTTCTCTGAAATAATGCTGCAGCCGAGCGAATTCCAATAAGCCCTTTATGCGTATTGATGCAAGTAAGTTCCTTTGACGATTCGACAAGCTCCTGTGTCATATAGGCCGACGTCAGATCCAATTTAGTGAACGACTTTCCCCTGGCAAGTGTTGCCAATAGGTCATTAGCCTTTGGTAACGGGTACTGATCCTGCTTCCAAACTCGGTTGATCGTAACCTTGTAGGCTCCACAAATCCTGACAGTGCCATCACTCTCTAGCACAGGAACAATGGGACTGGCCCATTTGTTAAATTCGACCAGTGAAATGACCCCTTCACGTTGGAGTCTGTCCAGTTTGATTTCGACCTTCTCCCTCATCACATACAGGACCACCTGGGCTTTGTGATTGATGGGTCTTGCATCTGAGCTCAGGTGGATCTGCACCGTGGCTCCCGCGAAGTTGCCGATGCCCGGTTCAAACAGCGAGGGAAATTTGCTCAGCACTTGAGCACACGAAGCGTTATCCACCGATGACAAAGCTTTGATATCGTTCCAGTTCCACTTTATTTTTTCGAGCCAACTCCTGCCGAACAGCGTTGGACCATTGCCTGGAATGATCCACAGCGATAGATCATGAACCGCCCCATCGTACGACACCTTGACTGCTGCACTGCCAATCACTGGTATGAGCTCTTTGGTGTAGGTACGCAATTTTGCCTTTACTGGACTCAGCTTGGGTTTCACTGCCTTGGTGTCCCACAGCTTTTCGAAAGTCCTCTGGCTTATAATTGACTAACTCGCACCCGTGCCTAATTCCATAGGTACCGGCACGCCGTTCAATTTTACTTCAATCATTATCAGTTGGCTCTTTGTCAGGAACGAATGTACACAAAACACTTCCTCCTCGAGTATCTCGGGTTGCATTGCCGGATCCGCTCCGAATCGGTCATCATCCACGTGGTGTGTAACAGCACGCTGGCTGAGCTGCGGACACATCCGCTGAAGGTGTTCCATTTTCGCACAACCTCTACAAATATACTGCCTGAAACTGCACTGATGGGGCCGATGATTGCCCCCACAATGCCAACACGGTGAAATCAGATTCGTGCCCAATGGCGGACTTCGAGCATCTGCAGGTTTCACAAACACAGGGTAGGCCCTGCCAGGTGCAGCTCTGCCAACCGATGACACAATCCCATCCTCGTCGCCAAATGTTGCGTATGCAATAACTCAAAAGGCTTAGTACCTTAAACTCAATCAGGTGCGGCCTGATTCTACTTTATTAGCTCTCAAAGTGAGCATTAAACATGGAGGCTTTCTTTATATACAAGGGCTGCACGTGTGTGTCTGTGGCCCAATGACCTGCGACGGTCTCTCCCCCTGGTGGCAGGTAAACCCAGGCATACATACATTACAGTATTAAATGGAGGAGCAGGCTCGAGGGGCCGTATGGCCTACTCTTGCTCCTATTTCTTATGTTCTTATGTTCTTACAGGAGCGTGATCAAACACAATTTGACTCCGAGCCACATAAAGAGATATTGGGACAGATGGCCTGACAGATTGAGGCGTCAGCAGGGCATATAATTAGCAAATGTATTTCAACACAGATAAATGTGGGGTATTACATTTTGCTAAGAAAAATAAGGAAGTCACATATTACTTGGAGAATAAGAATGTAAATGCAATAGACAAGCAAAGGGATCTGGGAGTACAAATAGACAAACCACTAAAAGTCGCGACACAGGTTAACAAGGCCGTAAAAAATGCAAACCAAGTACTGTTTATTTCTAGAGGGATGGAATTGAAAGGTAGAGAAGTTATGCTACACTTGTATCTAACTTTGGTCAGATCACCAGGAGAGACCTTATTCAGGTGTATAAAATTATGAAGGGCCTAGATTGAGTGGATAGGAAGGACCTATTTCTCTTAACAGTGGGGTCAACAACCAGGGGGCATAGATTTAAAGTAATTGGTAGGAGGTTTGCGGGGATTTTTTTTCACCCAGAGGGTGGTGGGGGTCTGGAACTCATTGCCTCAAAGGATGGTAGAGGCAGAGACCATCAGCGCATTTAAAAAGTAAAAGAAAGAAAGACTTGCATTTATATAGAACCTTTCACGACCACCAGACATCTCAAAGCGCTTTACAGTCAATGAAGTACTTTCAGAGTGTAGTCACTGTTGTAATGTGGGAAATGTCATGGCTACTGTTGGTACTATCACAAGGTGTGCCACCAGAGGGCATAGCAGTGGGAGACTTGTAGGTTACCTGTACAGGTGTGCCTGGCCTAGTATAAAAGGCACCAGGTGTGATCCTCACTCTGGAATTAACAATGCCCCATGGAATCATTACTAGAGCATCTAAGGACACAACAATTGGCGACGAGATTACGAACTTTCACGTGAAAATGTCTACCCTTGGTACATTGCAGCAGTTTGCCGATGGTGATAATTGGGACGTCTTTGTGGAGAGGCTAGAACATTTCTTCACAGCAAACGACCTGGCAGGAGACGACCCGGCCTCACTGGCTGATAAGCGCCGCGCTATCCCGCTAACTAGTTGTGGACCCACCGTCTATGGTCTCGTCAGGAACTTGCTGGCACCAGTGAAGACAACGACCAAGTCGTACAAGGAGCTCGTATCCCTGATCCATGAGCAACTCAAGCCCAAGGAAAGCATCCTCACAGCTAGACACCGGTTCTATAGCCACCGACGGCCCAAAGGCCAGGAAGTCACGAAGTACGCCACAGACCTCAGGAGGCTGGCGGCACTGTGTGAGTTCAGCACCCACCTCAACGAAGCGCTGACATTTTTGTCATTGGAATTGGCCATGAGGGCCTTCTTCACAAGCTACTGTCGGCGGATACCACAGTCACACTGCAGAAGGCCATCTCTGTGAGCCAGTCATTCATGACCTCTGTAGTGTCCTTACACCTTACTATAGAATCACACGAGGCACATACTGGAGACAAGATCATTCTGTTACCTGAACCTTTATTCACAGGACCAAGGAGTCATGACCCTGTGTGGGACCTCCATTTATATACCTGGATGACCAGGTGAGGAGTGTCTCCCACAAGTTCACCCCCTGTGATCAAAATGTGCATTTCTCAGGTGTATATAGTGTACAGTGTTGTTACATAAAGGTTACAGTTATGTGAAGGTTTCAAACATGACATCACCTCCCCCCCACGTCTTTCGGGCGGTCGACGCTCTCTCGTGGAGCGCCGCAGTTAGGGCTCTGGTGGTTGAGCCTTGGCATGCGTCTCTGTCGCCTGATGTGATTCGGGCCTGTCCGGGCTGGCCGCAGGGACTGTGCATGTTGGTGAATGGCCTTGTTGTTCGTTCACTGGCGGTGGTGTGGGCAGCATCTCATTATCTTCCTCAGGTTCCTCAGTGTCCATGCTGAACCTTTTCTTTACTTGGTCCAGATGTTTGCGGCATATCTGGCCATTGTTAAGTCTGACCACTATGACTCTATTCCCCTCTTTGCCAATTACAGTACCCTCAAACCACTTGGGTCCCAAAGCATGATTGAGAACGAATACAAGGTCATTGATTTCTAAGCATCTCCCCACTGAGATCATGACACACGATCTGGGACTAGCGCTTGCCCTCAACAATGTCTGACAGGGCTGGATGAATGAGGGACAGCCGCGTTTTAAACGTGCGGCGTTCTCAATCATGCTTTGGGACCCAAGTGGCTTGAGGGTACTGTACTTGGCAAAGAGGGGAATAGGGTCATAGTGGTCAGACTTAACAATGGGCAGATATGCTGCAAACATCTGGACCAAGTAAAGAAAAGGTTCAGCATGGACACTGAGGAACCTAAGGAAGATTATGAGATGTTACCCACACCACTGCCAGTGAATGAGCAACAAGGATATTCACCAGCATGCACAGTCCCTGCGGTGTCGAAAGTCTCAACAGCCATGACCATCTCCGCGTTTTGCTCCGACGCCCCCTCAGTGGTCGCCAGTGGGAGCCTGTGAGTGTGCTTGGCCGGTGCCATATGGTGTAGTCATACGCAGCCAGTGTGAGGGACCACCGCTGTATGCGAGCTGACGCATTGGCATTGACAGCCTTGCTGTCGGACAACAGGGATGTTAACGGCTTGTGGTCCGTTTCTAAATCGAACCTTCTGCCGACAAGGTACTGGTGCATCTTTTTCACCCCGTAGACACATGTGAGTGCTTCCTTTTCAACCATCCCATATCCCCGTTCTGCCTGGGAGAGCGACCTGGAGGCATAAGCCACAGGTTGGAGTTGGCCCTCAGCATTACTCTGCTGCAACACGCACCCAACCCCATAGGATGATGCACCACACGTTAAAACCAGTTTCTTACAGGGGTTGTACAGGGTCAACAGCTTGTTAGAACACAGCAGGTTCCATGTCCGATTGAAAGCCCGTTCTTGACAGTCCCCCCAAAACCATTCGCAACCCTTACGCAGGGGCACGTGTAGCAGCTCCAACAATGTGCTTAAGTTCGGCAGAAAGTTTCCAAAGTAGTTCAAGAGTCCCAGGAATGACTGCAACTCCGATGTGTTGCCGGGCCTGGGCACACAACGGATCGCCTCCATTTTGGATTCGGTAGGCTGGATCCCGTCTGCGGCAATCCTCGTGCCCAAAAACTCGACCTGTGGGGCCAAAAACACACACTTGGACTTCTTTAGTCACAAGCCTATCCGGTCCAGTCGGCGTAACACCTCCCCCAGGTTGTGAAGGTGTTCCTCGGTATCTCGACCCGTGATTAGGATGTCATCTTGGAATATGATTGTTCGCTGATTTGAGCAAGCTTTCCATGTTCCTCTGGAAGATAGCGACCGCTGAGCAAATGCCAAACGGACACCTGTTGTAAACAAATAGCCCCTTGTGCATAGTGATGGTGGTCAGTAGCTTGGATTCTTCAGCCAGTTCCTGAGTCATGTCGACTGAAGTGAGGTCCAACTTGGTGAACAGCTTGCCACCTGCCAGCGAGGCAAAAAGATCCTCCACTCTCGGAAGCGGGTAATTGTCCTGTAGTGACACTCGGTTGATGGTGGTCTTGTAGTCGCCACAGATCCTGACCGAGCCATCCGCTTTAAGGACAGGAACGATGGGTCTTGCCCAGTCACTGAATTCAACAGGCGAAATTATGCCCTCTCTGAGCAGCCTGCCGAACTCACTCTCAATTCTCTCACACATCACATATAGCACGGCTCTGGCTTTGTGGTGCACTGGTCTGGCGTCCGGGGTGATGCGTGTCACTACTTTGGTGCCTTTAAAAGTAACTCGAATTTCTGTCGGACCTGTGAGCATGAACTTCGCTCCTCAGATGAAATGGCGTGCACATCCCCCCATTTCCAGTTCATCTCGGCTAGCCAGCTCCTCCCCAAGAGCGTGGGACCATTCCCCGGGACAATCCAGAGTGGCAGCCGGTTCTCCGATCCATTGTGTGTGACCACCAAGTTTGCACTGCCTAGCACTGGGATGATCTCTCTGGTGTACGTCCGTGACTGCGTGTCAATGCATTCCAGTTTGGGCCCGTTAGCTTTGAGTGGCCATAGTTTCTCGAATTGTTGGACACTCATAAGTGACTGGCTGGCTCCTGTGTCCAGCTCCATGCATACCGGGATGCCATTTAATAGGACTTTCATCATCATAGGTGGCGTTTTGGTATACGAGCTGTGGATGTCTGCCACATGAACCCGCTGGACTTCAGCATCCATAGCTTTGCCCCAAGCATCAACCTGCCTTGCAGACCCCTCGTCTGGTTCCTCTGCCTTGTAAACTTGCCTCGCTACGGGCTTTCTGCACATTCTGGCCAAATATCCACTGAAGTTACAGTTTCTACAGATAAATTGTTGAAACCTACAGGTTCTCGCAGCATGTCTGCCATCGCACCTCCAGCATGAGCTGAGATTGTTGTGAACAAAGGAACTGTTACCAGGCATTCCTCTCTGATTGTCTCTTTGGTTACTCCTGAGCACTCTGTTGCTGAGTGTCAATGGTCCCATCCCGGGACGCATTGTCCCTTGTGATGGCGTGAATTGCAGATCCCCCTGCCATTGTCTCTGTTGCTGGCCCACCCTAGAATCTGTTGCTGCCTGTGCGGTGTCGAATTGCCCTTGCCTGCCTGCGGGGTTCTGAGTCGCGTTTACAATGTTAACTCCCTGGTCCATTGCCACGTTGGAACCAGGGCTGCGTGCGTAAATTATCTTGGTCTCCTCTTCCCCTGCCATGAAGGTCTGAGCTATCAACGCTGCCCTTTCCAAAGTCAAGTACTTGGTCTCAATAAGCTTCCTGAAAATCCCGGCATGACCAATGCTCTCAATGAAGAAATCCCTTAACATCTCCCCCCTGCAGGCGTCTGTGAACTTACAGAAGCTGGCCAAATGCCAAAGGTCTGCAACGAAGTCCGATATGCTTTGTCCCTCCCAACGCCGGTGTGTATAGAACCGGTGCCGGGCCATGTGTACACTGCTCGTCGGTTTGAGGTGCTCACCGATCAGAGTGCTGAGCTCTTCAAAGAACTTGTCCGCCGGCTTCTCGGGTGTGAGCAGGTCTTTCATCAGCGCATACATTTTGGATCCACAGCTGGTCAGTAGATGCGCCCTCCACTTGTCAGCTGCTTCCTCTCCCAGCCAGTCCTTCGTGACAAAGCTCTGTTGGAGCATCTCAATGAAATCGTCCCAGTCCTCACCAACACAGTACCGTTCCTCTGTGCTACCAATGGCCATCCTCGTGGGTTGTTGAATCGCATCCTCGTCGCCAAATATAGTGTCCTTACACCTTACCATAGAATCACAAGAGGCATGTACTGCAGACAAGGTCACTACGTGACCTGAACCTTTATTCCCAGGACCAAGAAGTGCTGACCCTGCGTGTGACCTCCCTTTATATACCTGGATGACCAGGTGAGGAATGTCTCCCACAAGTTCACCTCCTGTGGTCAAGGTATGCATTTCTCAGGTGTATACAGTGTACAGTGTTGTTACATAAGGGTTACAGTTATGTGAAGGTTACAAACATGACAATCTCGATCTGCGGCTCTAGGTAGATGTCTCACCCTCAGGACTCAAACCCAGCAGGTACTGTGCACAGAGTGGCGCCGTTTAGAGGTTGGACTGTAGAGCGCGAACCCTCTCAGAGAAGAGAGGGCAGACCCCCGAGTCCCTTAACTCAGAGTCCACCAAGGGGGACTAACCGAGTAGCACCATGCTGCCATTGCGAAGGGAATCACAGGGCACAACAGTGTCGCTTTAAAGACAATGTATGCAAAGGCTGCAGCACAGAGGGCCACCTCCAGCGAATGTGTAAGAGAAATATGACTCACTGTGTCAATGAAGAGTCTGCAGATGGCCAGGAATCCAGCGTGGATTATGAATCGATAGGCAGAGAGGCAGCCCAGTCCCACGGGTAGGTACATAGCATGTTTACCTGCACCACCGAGTGTTCCATGCTGAAGATGGAAGTCGAGATAGAGAGCGTTCCAGTCTTCATGGAAGTGGACACGGGGGCAAGCCAGTCAGTGATGTATCAAGAAGCCTTTGAGAGGCTATGGGACAATCAAGCTGAACGACCGAAGATGGTCCCGGTTCAGGCAAAGCTGCGCACCTACACTGATGAAATCATCCCAGTCGTTGGTGGTGCGAATGTAAAGGTACTCCATAATGGCGCGGTGCACAAGTTACCTCTGTGGATTGTTACAGGTGATGGACCAACGTTGCTCGACAGAAGGTGGATGGAGAAAATCCATTAGAAATGGGAAGACTTCACCCCTCCAGCGATCGGACCCCTCTGCGCTCAGAGGCAAAGCAAGCCCTCACCAGAGAGCAGACCAGCACAGCACCCGAGACACAGACCGCTCAGCACGACTGCGTGGACAGGATCCAGCTGCGACGATCCGAATGCACCTTCCAGGCTCCAGTGGTAGGACTCCGGAGGAAGAAAATCAGATCCAGAGGCGACTTCCCAGCTTCGGAGGCAGAACTGGGGGAGAAGAGGATCACCGCAGTCGACATTGTGGATGGAGGAAAGATGGCGCTCAAACCACGCGGTGAGGCGTGGAGGTCAAAGATGGCGGGGGCCAGACCACGAGGTGCAGTGCTGATGGAGCAACACGTGGCACCAAACGGAGAAGCGGATTGGGGTAAAGAAAGCAAGGCTCTCTTAAAGGAGGCCGGCAACCCACCACAATTAAAGGGACAGTTCCACACACTTAAGCAATGTAATAGTAATTGTAAGTCAGAGGAAAAAGGTGTAATTAATCATGTAAAATGTGCAACTGATAATCTGAATTGTATATACTCAACCAGCGAGGAAAAGTCGCGCGATTATGTAAAATGTGTATCTGATGATCTGAACTGTGCACATACAACCAGAACACACAGGTCCAGCGAGCTACCCAATGTTGTAGCCTGTGTCCCAAGGACCAGAGTCGTGCACTATGGAGTGTGGCCTCAAGCAGCCAATACACACGTACTGCAGAGCAAGCGACATCAGCAGGGCAACGGCATTGGTATCGATATCCTGTCCCTGATCGGATCCACTTCTCAGGCACCCAATGGCACCAACAGCCACGAGCCTGAAGGGGCTGACTGTACTAAGGCGCAGTCCCCAGACCCCATCGCCACCAAGGCCATACTCGTAAATGTAGGGTCACCCACCACAGTTCCCCCATAGGGGGATCGGGACCAGCCAGGATCCCAAACCAAGCGACGCTCAGGCCAGTGAGTCAGCAGTTCCTCAGGGAGCAGCAGCGACCCAGGGCGCAAAGAAAGGACAAGGAGGTCACAGGCATCTGTGAACCGGCCCGACACTACAGACCATGGCAACAGCCCCGAGAGCAGGCTACCCGAGCCAACCAGGCTCCCACTGCCAGCACCGGGCACTGAGCCAGGGACACAGCCCAGCAGCTCCGGAACTAGTTTGTCCTCACACACCGGTCACTGCATCGATAAGGCATCTAACGTACTTGTCGCAATACGGAACCACAAATATAATGCAAAACCCATTTTCCTGAACTTGAATGTACGTGAATGCCAGGAGCTCCCGCCATATCGATGTGGGGTGGGGGCGGGGGGGGGGGGGGGCAGAGACACACAACTAGTAACCACCACCACACTATTGCGGATGACACTAAGTTGGGTGTCAGTGTGAGCTGCGAGGACGATGCTATGAGGCTGCAGAGTGTCTTGGATAGGTTAGGTGAGTGGGCAAATGCGTGGCAGATGAAGTATAATGTGGATAAATGTGAGGTTATCCACTTTGGTGGTAAAAACAGAGACACAGACTATTATCTGAATGGTGACAGATTAGGAAAAGGGGAGGTGCAACGAGACCTGGGTGTCATGGTACATCAGTCATTGAAGGTTGGCATGCAGGTACAGCAGCTGGTTAAGAAAGCAAATGGCATGTTGGCCTTCATCGCGAGGGGATTTGAGTACAGGGGCAGGGAGCTGTTACTACAGTTGTACAGGGCCTTGGTGAGGCCACACCTGGAGTATTGTGTACAGTTTTGGTCTCCTAACTTGAGGAAAGACATTCTTGCTATTGAGGGAGTGCAGCGAAGGTTCACCAGACTGATTCCCGGGATGGCGGGACTGACATATCAAGAAAGACTGGATCAACTGGGCTTGTATTCACTGGAGTTCAGAAGAATGAGAGGGGATCTCACAGAAACGTTTAAAATTCTGACGGGTTTAGACAGATTAGATGCAGGAAGAATGTTCCCAATGTTGGGGAAGTCCAAAATCAGGGGTCACAGTCTAAGGATAAGGGGTAAGCCATTTAGGACCGTGATGAGGAGAAACTTCTTCACCCAGAGAGTGGTGAACCTGTGAAATTCTCTACCACAGAAAGTTCTTGAGGCCAATTCACTAAATATATTCAAAAAGGAGTTAGATGAAGTCCTTACTACTAGGGGGATCAAGGGGTATGGCGAGAAAGCAGGAATGGGGTACTGAAGTTGCATGTTCAGCCATGAACTCATTGAATGGCGGTGCAGGCTAGAAGGACCGAATGGCCTACTCCTGCACCTATTTTTTATGTTTCTATGTTTCTATTGCACCAACCACTCACCCAAGATTGAAACGACCTGCCAAGGGTCAACTAGACAGAGCTCACATAGAGCTAAGCCCAGAGCACAGTCAATGCAGAGGCAATTTGCACTAAAGGCTCAGGGGAGAGTGATGTCATGTATACTACATGGCTACTGTTGGTACTATCACTCGGTGGGCCACCAGAGGGTACAGCAGTGGGAGACTTGTCGGTTACCTATACAGGCGTGCCTGGCCCAGTATAAAAGGCACCAGGTGTGATCCTCACTCTGGAGTTAACAAATAAAAGACTAAGGTACTAAGGTCACTACAGTTCAAGTACAACATATTACCTCATGGAGTATCTAAGGACACAACAGGAAACAGGGCAACCAATTTGCGCACAACAAGCTCCCACAAACAGCAATGTGATAATGACCAGATCATCTGTTTTTGATATGTTGATTGAGGGATAAATATTGGCCAGAACACCGGGAATAACTCCCCTGCTCTTCTTCGAAATAGTAGCCATGGGATCTTTTACATCCACCTGAGAAGGCAGTGTGGTGTCCCTGCACCTTACTACAAATTCACACGAGGCATGTACTGCGGACACAGTCACTACGTGACCTTAACCTTTATTCTCAGGACCAAGGAGTGCTTACCCTAGGTGGGACCTCCCCTTTTATACTTGGAAACCCAGGTGAGGAATGTCTTCCACAAGTCCACCCCCTGTGGTCAGGGTGTGCATTTCTAGGGTATAAGTACAGTGTACAGGAGTTGCATGATGGTTACAGTTACATGAAGGTTACCGTTGCATGATGGTCACATACATGACATCACCTCCCCCCCCTTACGTCTTTTTGTGTCAAAGGTTAAGTCTGTCAGGTGGTCGACGCTCTCTCGTGGAGCGCCGCAGTTGGAGCTCTGGTGGCTGAGCCTTGGCATGCGTCTGTCACCTGAGGTGATTCCGGCCTGTCCGGGCTGGCCGCAGGGACTGTGCATGCTGTGGACTGTCCTTGTTGCTCGTCCACTGGCAGTGGTGTGGGTGACATCTCATGCTCTTCTTCAGGTTCCTCCGCGTCTATGCTGAACCTTTTCTTTACTTGGTCCAAGTGTTTGCGGCATATCTGCCCATTGTTTAGTCTGACCACTATGACCCTATTCCCTTCTTTGCCAATTACGGTGCCCTCAAGCCACTTGGGTCCCAAAGCATGGTTAAGAACAAATACCGGGTCATCCATTTCTATACAGCTCCCCCTTAAGTTTTGATCATGGAACTCGGTTTGGGACTGGCGCTTGCCCTCAACAATGTCTGCCAGGGCTGGGTGAATGAGGGACAGCTGCGTTTTAAGCTTGCGTTTTATGAGGAATTCCGCTGGCGGGACTCCCGTGAGCGAGTGCGGGCGGGACCTGTAGGCCAGCAGAAGGCACGATAGGCGGTACTGAAGATAGGGTCCTTGGATGCGTAGCATGCCCTGTTTTATGACTTAGACCACACGTTCCGCCTGGTCATTGGAAGCCGGCTTGAATGGCGCTGTCCGAACGTGTTTAATACCATTGCCCGACATAAACTCCTGGAATTCATGGCTGGTGAAACACGGGCCATTGTCGCTGACCAGGATGTCCGGCAAGCCGTGGGTCGCAAAAACCGTACGCAGACTCTCCATGGTGATGGATGTCGTGCACGAGTTTAATATGATGCACTCATTCCATTTCGAGTATGCATCGACAACGATCAGGAACATTTTCCCCATGACCGGGCCCGCATAGTCTACGTGAATACGTGACCATGGCCTGGTGGGCCAGGGCCACGGGTTGAGTGGGGCCTCCCTGGGGGCATTGCCCAGCTAGGCACACGTCGTGCACCCAGTGTTCCAGGTCTGAGTCAATCCCCGGCCACCATACATGTGACCGGGCAATGGCCTTCATTAACATGATGCCAGGGTGCTCGCTGTGGAGTTCCCTAATGAACGCTTCCCTGCCTTTCTGGGGCATGACTACCCGACTGCCCCATAGCAGGCAGTCGGCTTGGATGGAGAGCTCATCCATCCGTCTCTGAAACGGTCTGACCTCCTCGGGGCATGCGCTGTGTGCGGGGGCCCAATCCCCAGTCAGGACACATTTCTTTATCATGGATAGGAGGGGGTCTCTGTTGGTCCAGAGTTTGATCTGGCGGGCTGTGATGGGGGAGCCTGCGGTGTCAAAAGCCTCAACGGCCATGACCATCTCGGCGCTTTGCTCCGACGCCCCTTCAGTGGTGGCCAGTGGGAGCCTGCTGAGCGCGTCAGCATAATTTTCGGTGCCTGGCCGGTGCCGTATGGTGTAGCCATACGCGGCCAGCGTGAGAGCCCATCGTTGTATGCGAGCTGACGTATTGGCATTGACAGCCTTGCTGTCGGACAACAGGGATGTTAGCGGCTTGTGGTCCGTTTCTAGCTCGAACCGTCTACCGAAAAGGTACTGGTGCATCTTTTTCACACCGTAAACACAAGCGAGTGCTTCCTTTTCGACCATGCCGTATCCACGCTCTGCCTGGGAGAGTGACCTGGAGGCATAAGCCACCGGTTGGAGTCGGCCGTCATCATTACCCTGCTGCAACACACACCCAACCTCGTAGGATGATGCATCGCACGTTAAAAACAGTTTTTTACAAGGGTCATACAAAGTCAACAGTTTGTTAGAGCACAGCAGGTTCCTCGCCTTATTGAAAGCCCGTTCTTGACAGTCCCCCCAAATCCATTCACAACCTTTACGCAGGAGCATGTGTAATGGCTCCAACAATGTGCTTAAGTTCGGCAGAAAGTTCCTGAAATGGTTAAAAATTCCCAGGAAGGATCGCAACTCCGACGTGTTGCTGGGCCTGGGCGCCCGGCGGATCGCCTCCGTTTTTGATTCAGTGGGCCGGATTCCGTCTGCGGCAACCCTCCTGCCCAAAAACTCGACCTCTGGGGCCAAAAACACACACTTGTCCTTTTTCAGCCGCAAGCCTACACGGTCCAGTCGGCGTAGCACCTCCTCCAGGTTGTGGAGGTGGACCTCGGTGTCTCAACCCATGATAAGGATGTCGTCTTGGAATACAATTGTTCCAGGAATGGATTTGAGCAAGCTTTCCATGTTCCGTTGAAAGATAGCTGCCGCCGAACGAATGCCAACCGGACACCTGTTGTGGATAAATAATCCCTTGTGCGTCGTGATGGTGGTCAGAAGCTTGGATTCTTCAGCCAGTTCCTGAGTCATGTAGGCCGAAGTGAGGTCCAGCTTCGTGAACAGCTTGCCTCCTGCCAGCATGGCAAAAAGGTCCTCCGCTCTCGGGAGCGGGTATTGGTCTTGCAGCGACACTCGGTTGATGGTGGCTTTGTAGTCGCCACAAATCCTGACCGAGCCATCCGCTTTAAGAACGGGATTCAACGGAATTCAACGGCCGAAATCATGCCCTCTCTGAGCAGCCTGTCCAATTCACTTTTAATTTTCTCACGCATCACATACGGCACTGCTCTGGCTTTGTGGTGTACTGGTCTGGCGTCCGGAGTGATGCGTATCACTACTTTAGTGCCCTTGCACGTTCCGACATCGGGTTGAAACAGTGACCCGAATTTTTGTAGGACCTGTGAGCATGAACTTCGCTCCACAGATGAAATGGCGTGCGCATCCCCCCATTTCCAATTAATCTCGGCTAGCCAACTCCTCCCCAAGAGCGCAGAGCCATTCCCCGGGACGATCCAGAGTGGCAGCCGGTCCTGTGATCCATTATGTGTTACCACCAAGTTTGCACTGCCTAGCACTGGGATGATCTCTTTGGTGTACGTCCGTAGCTGCGTGTCAATGCGTTCCAGTTTAGGCCTGCTAGCTCTGTGTGGCCATAGTCTCTCAAATTGTTGGGCGCTCATAAGTGACTGGCTAGCTCCCGTATCCAGCTCCATGCTTTCATCATCATGGGAGGCGTTTTAGCGTATGAGCTGTGGACGTCAGCCACATGAACCCGCTGAACTTCAGTATCAATGGGTTTTCCCCAGGCATCATCCTGCATTGCAGACCCCTCGTCTGGTTCCTCTGTCTCGCAGATTAGCATCACTACAGCCTTTTTGCACATCCTGGCCAGGTGTCCACTGACGTTACAAATCCTACAGGTATATTGCTGAAACCTGCAGCTTTTCGCAGTATGTCTACCCCCGCACCTCCAGCATGAGCTGAGATTGTTGTTAACAAAGGGACTGTTACCAGGCATTCCTCTCTGATTGCCCATTTGGTTGTTTCTAGGCACTCTGATGGTGGGTGTTAATGGTGCCATCGTGGGACGCATTGTTCCTCGTGATGGCGTGAATTGCCGATCCCCTTTCCATTGTCCCTGTTGTGGGCCCACCCTAAAGTCTGTTGCTGCCTGGGCGGTTTCGAAATGCCCTTGCCTGCCTGTGGGGTCCCAAGCCGCGTCCATCGCCACGTTGGGACCAGGGCTACGTGCATAAATTAGCTTGGTCTCCTCTTCCCCTGCCATGAAGGTCTGAACTATCAACGGCGCCCCTTCTAAAGTCAAGTCCTTGGTCTCTATGAGCTTCCTGAAAATCCCAGCATGATTGATGCCTTCAATGAAAAAATCCCTTAACATCTCCCCCCCTGCAGGCGTCTGTGAACTTACAGAGACTGGCCAAGCGCCGCAGGTCCGCAACAAAGTCCGAGATGTTTTGTCCCTCCCGATGCCGGTGAGAGTAGAACCGGTGCCGGGCCATGTGTACGCTACTCGCCGGCTTGAGATACTCACTGATCAGCTGGCTGAGCTCTTCAAAGGACTTCCGCTGGCTTTTGGGGTGCGAGCAGGTCTTTCATCAGCGCATAGGTCTGTGGTCTACAGTTGGTCAGTAGATGCGCCCTCCGCTTGTCAACCGCTGTTGCTCCCAGCCAGTCCTTCGTGACAAAGCTATGCTGGAGGCTCTCCACGAAGTTGTCCCAATCCTCACCCACACAGTAATGTTCCTCTGTGCTACCGGTGGCCATCCTCGTGGTTCGGTGATTCCCGTTTCTCGTCGCCAAATGTGGTGCCCCTGCACCTTACTACAAATTCACACGAGGCATGTACTGCAGACACAGTCACTCTGTGACCTTAACCTTTATTCCCAGGACCAAGGAGTGCTGACCCTGGGTGGGACTTCCCCTTTTATACCTGGAAACCCAGGTGAGGAGTGATTCCCACAGGTTCACCCCGTGGTCAGGGTGTGCATTTCTAGGGTATAAGTACAGGAGTTGCACGAAGGTTACAGTTACACGGAGATTACTGTTACATGATGGTTACATACATGACAGGCAGACGGAGCCTCGGTTTAACGTCTCATCCGCAAGACGGCACCTCCGACAGTGCAACATTGCACTGGCGTGTCAGCCTAGATTTATGTGCTCAGGTTCCTGGAGTGGGACTTGAACTTGGATGTGCACTTGAAGCGCCGTAACCTACAGGGCTAAGGACCAAGAGCGAGAAAGTGGGATTAGGCTGGAGAGCTCTTGGTCGGCCGGCGTGGACACGATGGGCCGAAATGGCCTCCTTCCCTGCTGTAGATTTCTATGATTCTGTGATCACAGTTGGTGAAATGTGTATAGTTCTGGTCACCATATTAGGAAAAGGATATGGCTGTAACTATTTGCAACACCAAAGTTGTGATTGGTCCCCTTGGAGGACAAGACACACCCAGCAGTTGGCCTGGAATGTGTCATTAGGTCCTGCCTGCCTGAGTGATCAAGTATTGTGTAATTTAACCCTTTCATTGTGACAGGCGGGGTGCAGTGCACGGAGCTCCATAGGTCACAGAGCTACATTCAGAGAACAGACAGGGCTCACCCTCCTGAGTTAGGAACACTCACATTGCTAAGTTCAGATAGGAAGGGGTCGAGGGCCATGGAGGGATTTTATCACGAGGATGAGAATTTTAAAATCAAGTTGCTAGTGGACAATGTTCCCTCGAATTATTTTTTGAATGGGCTGCCCGGGACCTCCAGACAGCTGCACAGGGATGCTGGGTCAATGGGACTTGCTGCGTTTTAGGATACGTGCAGCAGAGTTTTGGGTGAGTTTAAGTCCATTGAGGGTGGAAAACGGGAGGCTGGACAGGAGAACGTTGGAATAGTCGAGTCCAGCAAATTACGCATCAATGTAATGTTATGCATGTTGTCGGACCAACACAGAATATGCACCTGTTTTTAAATTCATTTATCCCTAGTTGCCCTTGTGAGGTTGGTGGTGAGCTACCGTCTTCAACCGCTGAAGCCTGGGGCTGGGGGAAGGAGAGGGAGATCGTGGTGCTGGTGTAATGCGGGGGTGGAGAACGTAATCCTGGCCTAACAGAGGGCGGGAGAATGTGATCTATTGCCCCATCTGGATCACATTCTTGCTCTCATCCTCCCCCTTCCTTTAGACCTGGATCACGTTTCCTCCCCCTCTGCCACTGTTCTTACTGTGCTCCCCCCGACAAACAAGTTCCTGACCTTCTCTCCCCGAGTTCTTGACCCCTCTCCCCCTCCCCCCCCCGAGCTCCTGACCGTCCCCCGTGCAAATTTCTCTCTCCGAGCTCCTCTCCCCTCTGTGATTCTACCTCTCCCCCTCTCCAATTCTCTCTCCCCACCCCCCGCGATTCTCTCTCTCCCCCTCTGATCCTCTCTTTCTCTCTCCCTCCGATCCTCTCTCCCCCTCCCTCTAATCCTCTCTCTCTCTCTCTCTCTCCCCCGCGATTCTCTCTCCCCCTCCCTCCAATCCTCTCTCTCTCTCTCCCCCTCCGACCCGCTCTCCCCCTCCTTCCAATCCTCTCTCTCTCTCCCCCCGCGATTCTCTCTCTCCCCCTCCCTCCAATCCTTTCTCTCTCTCTCTCTCTCTCCCCCTCCGATCCTCTCTACCCCTCCCTCCAATCCTCTCTCCCCCTTCCTCCAATCCTCTCTCTCTCTCTCTCTCCCACTCCGATCCTCTCTCCCCCTCCCTCCAATCCTCTCTCCCCCTCCCTCCAATCCTCTCCCCCCCTCCCTCCAATCCTTTCTCCCCCTCCCACCAATCCTCTCTCTCTCTCTCTCTCCCTCCGATTCTCTCTCCCCCTCCCTCCAATCCTCTCTCTCTCTCCCCCCGCGATTCTCTCTCTCCCCCTCCCTCCGATCCTCTCTCTCCCCCTTCAACCCCCCGCCCCCCCCCCCCCACACCCCGGCCAACAACGGACACACTGACCCTCTCCGCTTGGAGATGAGTGAAGAATGTGCCGTCCCAAACTGGCGAGCACGCGCAGGCAGAGGCAACAATGCGATGCAAATAATCACTCCGATAGGATGCAGAGGCGCTGCAGAGGGTGAAAAAAAGATCTACAAGGCTGATACCAGAATGGTGAGGTAAGACCCATCAGGCTTTCAACATTAGGGTTACCAACCCTCCAGGAATGCCCTGGAATCTCCAGGAATTGAAGATTAACCCCCAGGACACTGCCGGGAGCAACACCTAGGAGAAAAAAAAATTGTGTTGTTTCTTTCATGTTCCTTGCACACTTTCGTTTATTGGTGATACCAATACTGGAGACGCGGAAAAAAGGCGGACGGTTGGAGACGGAGGATCGTGTGATGAAACCCCCCAGAATTCGTCCGACCAAAGTTATTGATCTGACTCACCATGATTGCCTGCTCTATCCTCCTCCACCAGCCAGCTCCAGGGACAGTTCGGCTCACTTCCACACCTACATATCCCAAAAAAGCCCACAATTATTTCTCCTCTTGTCCCAATGTGTTCATCTCCAGAGTGCCCCAACGTCTGACCTTGGCCCCCTTCACTGCCTCGTCGACATCATCATCATCATCATAGGCAGTCCCTCGAAATCGAGCAAGACTTGCTTCCACTCTAAAAGTGAGTTCTCAGGTGACTGTACAGTCCAATACGGGAATTACAGTCTCTGTCACAGGTGGGACAGACAGTGGCTGGAGGAAAGGGTGGGTGGGGAGTCTGGTTTGCCGCACGCTCCTTCCGCTGCTTGCGCTTGGTTTCTGCATGCTCTCGGCAACGAGCCCCGAGGTGCTCAGCACCCTTCCGGATGCTCTTCCACCACTTAGGGCAGTCTTGGGCCAGGGACTCCCAGGTGTCGATAGGGAGGTTGCACTTTATCAAGGAGGCTTTGAGGGTGTCCTTGAAACGTTTCTTCTGCCCACCTGGGGCTCGCTTGCCGTGTAGGAGTACCGAGTAGAACGCTTGCTTTGGGAGCCTTGTGTCGGGCATGCGGACTGTTAAGTCCTGACTCTAATGTACTGACTTACACGAGGCACGTGCTGAAGTCAAGGTCACTCAGGACCTGCACCTTTAATTCCAGCTCTCTCGTGCTGCACTTGCCTGAGACCTCCCTTTATAAACCTCAGTGGTACAGGTATGGAGTGTCTCCTGCAAGTGCACCCCTGGTGGTAAGGTATGCTTATTGTTACAGGTCATATCCAGTTACAGTCATGTATAGCATGGTAAGATACAGTTATGTACAGTAATGTGAGATACATGACATGGACATTATGACCCGCCCAATGGAGCTGGTCGAGTGTGGTCAGTGCTTCAATGTTGGGGATGTTGGCCTGATCAGAACACTGATGTTGGTGCGTCTGTCCTCCCAGGGGATTTGCAGAATCTTGCGGAGACATCATTGGTGGTATTTCTCCAGCGATTTGAGGTGTCTACTGTACATGGTCTAACATTGTCCCTCGAACACATTAAATCATAGAAACAGGGTCAGCAGCTACTCTGGCAGCACCCAGCTCTCCCTCTCTTCCAACACACTCGACACCACAGTCACTGCAAGATTTACCCTCGGCCCCTCCTATTTCTACATGTTGCCCCTCAGTGACATCATCCAAAAACACAGTGTCCGTTTCCACATGTACGCTGATGACACCCAGCCCTACCTCACCACCACTTCTCGTGATTCCTCCACGGTTTCTAAATTGTCAGACTGCTTATCCGACATCCAGTTCTGGATGAGCAGAAATTTTCTCCAATTGAATATTGGGAAGACCAAAGCCATTGTTTTTGGTCCCCGTCACAAACTCCGTTCCCTAGACACTGACTCCATCCCTCTCCCTAAACATAGATACATAGAAACATAGACAATAAATGCAGGAGTAGGCCATTCGGCCCTTCGAGCCTGCACCATCATTCAATAAGATCATGGCTGATCATTTTTGCAACTTCAGTACCCCATTCCTGCTTTCTCTCCATACCCCTTGATCCCTTTAGCCATAAGGGCTACATCTAACTCCCTTTTGAATATATCTAACGAACTGGCCTCAACAACTTTCTGTGGTAGAGAATTCCACAGGTTCACAATTCTCTGAGTGAAGAAGTTTCCCCTCATCTCGGTCTTAAATGGCTGACCCCTTATCCTTAGACTGTGACCCCTGGTGCTGGACTTCCCCAACATTGGGCATGCGGACAATGTGGCTTGCCCAGCGGAGCTGATCAAGTGTGGTCAGTGCTTGGATGCTGGGGATGTTGGTCTGATCGAGAACACTGACGTTGGTGCGTCTGTCCTCTCAGGGGATTTGCAGATTCTTGCGGAGACATCATTGGTGGCTCCTGCATCTAACCTGTCCAATCCCGTCAGAATTTTATATGTTTCTATGAGATCCCCTCTCAGTCTTCTAAATTCCAGTGAATATAAGCCTAGAATGTAATATCTCCAAGTTTGCAGAATGTTCCCAATTTGGGGAAGTCCAGAACCAGGGGTCACAGTCTGAGGATAAGGGGTAAGCCATTTAGGACCGAGATGAGGAGAAACTTCTTCACCCAGAGAGTGGTGAACCTGTGGAATTCTCTACCACAGAAAGTAGTTGAGGCCAATTCACTAAATATATTCAAAAGGGAGTTAGATGAAGTCCTTACTACTCGGGGGATCAAGGGTTATGGCGAGAAAGCAGGAAGGGGGTACTGAAGTTTCATGTTCAGCCATGAACTCATTGAATGGCGGTGCAGGCTAGAAGAGCTGAATGGCCTACTCCTGCACCTATTTTCTATGTTTCTATGTTTCTAGTCGATCCAGTCTTTCTTCATATGTCAGTCCTGCCATCCCGGGAATCAGTCTGGTGAACCTTCGCTGCACTCCCTCAATAGCAAGAATGTCCTTCCTCAGATTAGGAGACCAAAACTGTACACAATATTCAAGGTGTGGCCTCACCAAGGCCCTGTTCAACTGCAGTAAGACCTCCCTGCTCCTATACTCAAATCCTCTCGCTATGAAGGCCAACATGCCATTTGCCTTCTTCACCGCCTGCTGTACCTGCATGACAGATATACCATGACACCCAGGTCTCGTTGCACCTCCCCTTTTCCTAATCTGTCACCATTCAGATTCTATCCTGCCTTCCTGTTTTTGCCACCAAAGTGGACAACCTCACATTTATCTACATTATACTGCATCTGCCATGTATTTGCCCACTCACCTAACCTGTCCAAGTCACCCTGCAGCCTCTTAACATCCTCTTCACAGATCACACCGCGACCCAGCTTAGTGTCATCTGCAAACTTGGAGATATTACATTCAATTCCTTCGTCTAAATCATTAATGTATATTGTAAATAGCTGGGGTCCCAGCACTGAACCTTGCAGTACCCCACTAGTCCTGCCATTCTGAAAAGGACCCGTTTATTCCTACTCTTTGCTTCCTGTCTGCCAACCACTTCTCTATCCACGTCAATACTTTACCCCCAATCCCATGTGCTTTAATTTTACACACTAATCTCTTGTGTGGGACCTTGTGTGTGAGCGAATTTTACAAAGTTACACTCCTGACACAGAGCTTATCCTGCCGGGAGCATTCTATCTCAGGGGAGAGATTCCTGGGAGGGACATTCAGGATTAAGTATTCAGTTAGTTTTGCGATGAGTAAGAAGGATCTATCATAACAATGATTAGTTGTGTCTGGATAGTCCGTGACGAGAGCGGGAGAGTCCGTGAGTTCCGGGGAGTCCGAGTTCAGGAGGTCGGTGAGTAGGTAGTGTTGTGTGTGTATAATGTGTGTACTGTAACACTAGACCACTGAATGTATCTTCACACTGTATACACCATACCTGTACCACCAGAGGGTGCTACTGGGGGAGACCTAAGGGTCACCTGCACCCTGCAGGTAACCAAATATAAAAGGAAGCTCACCTCATTGTGTCCTCACTCAAGGAGCTGCAATAAATGGACTAAGGTCACTACAGTTCAAGTACAATACCCTTACCTCGTGGAGTCATTATTAGAGTGCTTGCATATATTACAACTGGCGACGAGATTACGAATTTCCATGCGCAACATGTCTAACCTAAGCAACTTTCAACAATTCGCTGATGGGGAAGATTGGGATGCCTTTGTGGAAAGGCTCGAATACTTTTTCATTGCAAACGACCCCCTGGCTGGAGACACACCGACCTCGCTGGCTGATAAACGCAGAACTATCCTGCTCAGCAGTTGTGGGCCCACTGTCCCTGGCGTCATCAGGGACCTGCTAGCCCCAGCGAAGATGACAACTAAAACATACGCGGAGCTCGTAACAATAATACAGGTACAGCTCAAACCTAAAGAGAGCATCCTCACAGCCAGTCACCTGTTGTCCGAAGGCCAAGTAATTGCAAAATATGCTGCAGACCTGAGACGATTGGCTGCACCGTGTGATTTTGGTGACCACCTCACCGAAGCACTAAGGGACAACTTTGTTATTGGAATCGACCATGAAAGCCTCCTCCACAAGCTGCTCACTGCGGACACTATGGTCACCCTGCAGAAGGCAATTAAAGTGAGCCAGGCGTTCATGATCGCGGCCTGCGATTCCAAGAGGATGATGACTCACCCCCAGGACTCTAACCCGACGAACGCAGTGAACCGAATGGTGCCTTTCAGAGGCAAGGCTGCTACCCCGAGTCCCGCAACCCTGAGTCAGCCACATGGGCTAACCGGCTAGCCCCGTGCTGGCGCTGTGGAGGAAATCACAGGGCCCACCAGTGCCGATACAAAGACTATACTTGCAAAGGCTGTAACACTAAAGGTCATCTCCAGCGAATGTGTAGAAGAAATTTTACTCACCGAGTCGCTGAAGAGTTGGCCAATCACCCGGGCTCCAGCGCTCATGAAGATGAAGAGAGAGCCTCTGAAGAGGCTCAGCCCCTGGAAGAGGTGTATGGAGTGCAGAAATCAACGGTGTTCCAGTCACGATGGAGGTCGACACAGGGGCGAGCCAATCGCTGATGAGTCAGACGGCCTTCGAGAAACTCTGGGACAATCCCACCGAACGACCCAAAATGCTCCCGATCCAGGCGAAGTTGCTCACTTACACAAAAGACACCATCCCAGTCGTTGGCAGCGTGGATGTCCAGGTGTCCCACAGCGGCGCCATGCACAAGTTACCTTTGTGGATCGTTGCTGGTGATGGTCCAACGCTGCTGGGAAGAAGATGGATGAAGCAAATCCAAATCTGTTGGAGCTAGGAAAGCTTCCAGGCCCCGGCGATCGACGTCCTACGCGGCCCCAATTTTGGATCCGTCACAGCACCTGAAAATCCCACCGTCCAACTCGACTGCGTGGCGACGACACAGACCGCACAACTTAACGGCGAGATGATCCAACCTGAACCACCAGACCTCACCATCCGGGCTCCAGTGGCAGGACTCCGAGGGAAGAAGATCGGTGCAGAAGGTAGATTCCCAGCTTCCGTGGCAGAACCTGGGGAGAAAAGGATCACCGCAGCCTACCTCGTGGAGCGAGAGAAGATGGCGCCCGCACCACGAGGTGAAGCATCTGAAATCAAGATGGCCGCGACCAGACCACGAGGGGCAGCATTGAGGGAGCAACATGTGATGCCGAGCAGCGAACCGGATTGGGGTAAAGCTTGCAAGGCCCTTTTAAAGGAGACCGGCAACCCAGCACAATTAAAGGGACAGTTCCACTCTTTGTACAGTGATACCAGTGACACCAATGATAAAGGTGTAATTAACAAATGCACGTATACAAATTTACCGTTGAACAGCGATGCCAGTGACACTAATGTAAAAGATGCAATCAACAAATGCAAGTATATAAATGGACTGTTGAACAGTGATGCTGGTAATACTAATGAAAAAATTGTAACTAACAAATGCAGGTATCTAAATGTAACCTCGCACAGAGATGCTGATGGTACACAGGAAAGTGATGTAATTGACAAATGCGAAAGTGCAAAGACAAATAATAATGTTGAGTCGGCTGATTGCGGTTGGAGCCAATGTATCATGAACGCTAATGATGAAATGAGATGATGCCGGGTTCTACATGCACGCTGACAAAGCCAAAGGCAACCTCCCGTGGGAAGCACCCAGGTCCCGCGGGCTACCCGATCATGTAGCCTGCCCCTCCGGGACCAACGTGATGCCCCAGGGAGGGTGGCCACACACACAGTGGGAGCATACCCCACTGTAGGGCCAGCGAACAATGGACGGCACAGGCACCACCACTGGCACCCTGCCCCAGATCGGCCCCACCCCATTGGCCACCAGGAGCAAGAGGCCAGCACCCTCCAGCAATCTCGACGGGACCTGGGATGACTAGACTTCCACCACTGCTGAAGGGCAGCAGGGAGACCCTGCAGCCCTCAAAGGAGGACAGGGAGGCCACACATTCCTGTGGCTCTGCCCACCACTAAACGTCCTCACCCACCTGCACCCACACCCATGTATGTACCTTACCTGTAATATGTACTTGCTCCACCACTGCTGAACTCAAAAACAGTGACATAACCAATCCCATTCTTTATTCTCCGTACATGTACGCCAATGCAGATGCCGAGCCACTCTCACATGGTCTATGTATGGGGGTGGGGGTGGAAATGAATGTATGTAGCCATATGTTCTGCTCACACCCAGAACCCCCAACCGTCCACTGCTGACCACTTCCCAATGTCGTGGCAATAAGGACTTGGGGGTCCACAGGGAGGGAGCCATTCCGAAGCAAAGACAAAGTGCACTCAAGTTGGGGGCCAGAGCACACAGTGCAAAATCCAGTGGCACAAGACTTGGGGGAGTGTTGTTGTGTATGAATAATGTGTGTACTGTAACACTAGACCACTGAATGTATCTTCACCCTGTATACACCATACCTGTACCACCAGAGGGTGCTACTGGTGGAGACCTAAGGGTCACCTGCACACTGCAGGTAACCAAGTATAAAAAGGAGCTCGCCTCATTGTGTCCTCACTCAAGGAGCTGCAATAAATGGACTAAAGTCACTGCCGTTCAAGTACAATACCCTTACCTCGCGGAGTCATTACCAGAGTGCTTGCATATACTACAGGTAGGTCCTGAGGTCGGCGAGTCGGGAGTTCAGAGGCCGAGAGTTCGAGAGACCACAAGAGGTCGGTGAGGTGAGTTGGTGAGTAACTCTCTTTTCTCTATTTTTTTTTAAAGTAGATTTTAAACGAGATAAGGCTAACGAGAGGGATGGCAGCGCAGCTCAGTCCCATGGAGTGCACATCCTGTGGCATGTGGGACGTCCTGGATGCTTCGCACAGCCTAGACAACCATGTGTGCAGGAGGTGTCTCCAGCTTCAACTGCTCGAGCAATAAGGTGCATCCGCGAGGCTGAGAATTACATGGATAACACGTTTCAGGAGGTGGTTACCCTGCAGCTTTAAGGCGTGCGGGTAGAGGGGAGGCGGGTGACCACCAGACGCAGTAAGTGTGCTAGGCAGGTAGCGCAGGAGTCCCCCCGTGAGTCCATCTCGCTTTCAAACCGATATTCAATTCTGAGTATCGGTAAGGACGATGGTGCCTCTGGGGAGTGCAGCCAGAACCAATTCCAAGGCACCACGGGTGGCTCAGCTGCACAGTGGGGACAGAGACAAAGAACAAAAGAGCCCTAGTGATAGGGGATTCTATAGTTAGGGGAACAGACAGGCCTTTCTGTGGCCGTAGACGTGACTCCCGAATGGTTTTGTGCCTCCCTGGTGCCAGTGTCAAGGATGTCACAGAGCAGGCACAGGGCATCCTGGGGGGGCGGGGGTGGGGGAGGGTAAACAGTTAGAGGTCGTGGTCCATATCAGGACCAACGACATAGATAAAGTGAGGGATGAGGTCCTACAGGAAGAATTTAGGGAGCTAGGAAGAAAATTAAAGGGTAGGACCTCAAAGGTAGAAATCTCCGGTGCCACGTGCTAATGAGTACAAGAATAGAAGGATAGAGAGGATGAACACGTGGCTGGAAAATTGGTGCAGGAGGGAGAGCTTTAAATTCTTGAGGCATTGGGACTGTTTCTGGGAGAGATTGGACCTGTACAAATTGGACGGATTGCACTGCAACAGCGCTGGGATCAATATCCTCGCAGGGAGTTTTGCTAGTGTTGTTGGGGAGAGTTAGAACTAGCTTGGCAGGGGAATGGGAACCTGAGAACGAATTCAAAAGGGAAGGAAGTAAAGCAAAAGTTGGATAGCAAGAATCTAGAAAGCAAATCTGTAAGACAGAGGAAACAGGACTTAGTGTGTAGTAAGCAAGGAGGTCTTCCTGTGCTGAATGGTATATACTTTAATGCAAAGAGTATAGCGAAATAAGGTGGATGAGCTAAGAGCACAGGTAGACACTTGGGCGTATGACATTATAGTCATTACAGAAACATGACTGAAAGAGGGGCAGGTTTGGCAGATTAATATCCCTGGCTACAGGATTTTTAGACAAGAGAGAGAGGGGGTTAAAGGGCGGTGGGGGTTTGCGGTATTAATTAAATAAACTATTACAGCGATGAGGAGGGATGATATGTTAGAGGGATCATTAACTGAGGCCATATTGAAAAATAAAAAAAGGGTGATCACACTGCTGGGAGCCCCAAACAGTGGGAGGGAGATAGAGGAGCAAATATGTAGGCAAATTGCTATAAAGTCTAAAAACCATAGGGTAGTAATAGTAGGGGATTTTAGCATTCAAGAGAAATTTTTTAGTCAGTTTGTAGCAAGCCCAACACAAGAGGGGGTGGCCTTGGATTTAGTTTTGGGGAATGAAACTGGGCAGGTTGAAGGGGTATTAGTGGGAGAGCACTTGGGTGCCAGTGACCATAATTCAGTCAAATTCAAGTTGGTTATGGATAAGGACAAGAATAGGCCTGGAATAAAAGTTCCGAATTGGGGAAAAGCTAATTTTGCTAAGGTAAGGAGTGATTTGGCCATAGTGGACTGGAAACAGCTACTTGTGGGTAAATCAGTGTTGGAACAGTGGGAGGCATTCAAGGAGGAGATCCGAAAGGTTCAGGCCAAACATGTGCCCTTAAAGAAAAAGGCTGGGAAAAATAATTCGAGAGCCCCCTGGATGTCTAGGGACTTACAGGGGAGGATTAAGAAAAAAAGGGATGCTTATGTCATATATCAATGGCTGAATACTTTAGAATCTTTAGAGGAATAAAGAAGGATAGATTAAAAAGGATATTAGGAATGCTAAGAGGGAGCATGAGAAATTCTTGGCTAGTAAAATTAAGGAAAACCCTAAGATGTTCGATAAATATATTAAGAGTAAGAGGGTAACTAAGGAAAGGGTAGGGCCTATTAGAGACCGTGAGGGTAATCTTTGTGTGGAGGCAGAAGATGTTGGTAGGGTTCTTAACGAATACTTTGCATCTGTTTTCACAAAGGAAAGGAGCAATGCAGATACTGCTATCGAGGAGGAGTGTGATATTCTGGGTGAAATAAGTATGGTGAGAGAGGAAGTATTAAGGGGTTTAGCAGCTTTGAAAGTAGATAAGTCCCCAGGCCTGGATGAAATGTATCCCAGGTTGTTGAGTGAAGTAAAAGAGGAAATAGCAGAGGCCTTGACCATCATTTTCCAGTCCTCTTTGGATCTGGGCATGGTGCTGGAGGATTGGAGGGCTGCTAATGTAGTACCCTTGTTTAAGAAGGGAAAAAGGGATAGCCCGAGTAATTACAGGCTTGTCAGCCTAACCTCAGTGGTGGGAAAATTATTGGAAAAAATCATGAAAGACAGGATAAATCTGCACTTGGATAGGCAAGGATTAATTAGGGACAGACAGCACGGATTTGTTAAGGGAAGACCGTGTTTGACTAACCTGATTGAATTTTTTGAGGAGGTAACCAAGTGGGTCGATGAGGGTAGTGCGTACGATGTAGTATATATGGACTTTAGCAAAACTTTTGATAAGATCCCATATGGTAGACTGGTCATGGCAAAGTGGCAAGTTGGATCCAAAATTGGCTTGGAGGTAGGAAGCAAAGGGTAATGATTGATGGATGTTTTTGTGACTGGAAGGATGTTTCCAGTGGGGTTCCGCAGGGCTCAGTTCTGGGTCCCTTGCTTTTTGTGATATATATCAATGATTTAGATTTGAATATTGGGAGTATGATTAAGAAGTTTGCAGACGACACTAAAATTGGCTGTGTGGTTGATAATGAAGAGGAAAGTCATGGGCTGCAGGAGGATATCAATCTACTGGTCAGGTGGGCAGAGCAGTGGCAAATGGAATTTAATTCAGAGAAGTGTGAGGTGATGCACTTTGGGAGGGCTAATAAAGAAAGGGTATACACATTAAGCGGTAGGCCATTTGTAGATGAACAAAGGGACCTTGGAGTGCTTGTCCACAGATCCCTGAAAGTAGCAGGCCAGGTGGATAAGGTGGTTAAGAAGGCATACGGAATGCTTGCCTTTATTGGCCAAGGCATAGAATATAAGAGCAGGGAGGTTATGCTTAAATTGTATAATACTTTGGTTAGGCCACAGCTGGAGTACTGCGTGCAGTTCTGGTCGCCGTAGTATAGGAAGGATGTGATTGCACTAGAGAGGGTGCAGAGGAGATTTACTAGGATGCTGCCTGGAATGGAGAATCTTAGTTATCAGGACAGATTGGATAGGCTGGGTTTGTTCTCATTGGACAGAGGAGGTTGAGAAGAGACCTCTTTGAAATATACAAAATAATATTGAGGGGTCTGGACATTGTGATAGGAAGGGTCTATTTCCATTGGTGGAGGGGGCTATTACGAATGGGCATAGTTTTATGGTGGTTTGTGGAAGGTTTAGAGGGGATTTGAGGGGAGGGGCTTCTTTACGCAGAGGGTTGTGGGGATCTGGAACTTGCTGCCTGGAAGAGTGGTGGATGCAGAAACTCTCACCACTTTTAGGAGATGGTTGGATGGGCACTTGAGGTGCCGTGGCCTGCAGGGTTACATACCTAGAGCTGGTAATTGGGATTAGACTATGTCATGTTTGTAACCTTCACATAACTGTAACCTTTATGTAACAACACTGTACACTGTATACACCTGAGAAATGCACACCTTGACCACAAGGGGTGAACTTGTGGGAGACACTCCTCACCTGGTCAGCCAGGTATATAAAGGGAGGTCCCACGCAGGGTCATCACTTCTTGGTCCTGTGAATAAAGGTACAGGTCACAGAGTGACCTTGTCTTCAGTATGTGCCTCGTGTTGATTTGCTGTAGCGTGTAAGGACAAAACATTTGGCGACGAGAAACGAGAATCAACGACTCAAGAGAAATTGACCACCAGTAGCACGGAGGAACGTACTGTGTTGGTGAGGACTGGGACGATTTCATTGAGAGGCTCCAGCAGAGCTGTGTCATGAAGGACTGGCTGAGAGCGGCAGTGGCTGACAAGCGAAGGACGCATCTACTGACCAGCTGTGGACCTAAGACGTACGCGCTGATGAAAGACCTGCTCGCACCTGAGAAGCCGGTGGGCAAGACCTTCGAGGAGCTCAGCAAACTGATCGGTGAGCACCTCAAACCGGTGAGCAGTATACACATGGCCCGACACCGATTCTATACGCACCAACTTCGGGAAGGGCAGAGAATACCGGACTTCAGCACTTGGCCAGCCTCTGTAAGTTCACATATGCCTGCAGGAGGGAGATGTTATGGGATTTCTTCATTGAGGGCATTGGTCATGCCAGGATTTTTAGGAAGCTAATTGAGACCAAGGACTTGACCTTGGAAGCAGCAGCGTTGATGGCTCAAGCCTTCATGGCTGGGGAGGAGGAAACCAAGATCATATACGCGCGGAACTCTGCTCCCAACATGGTGATGGAGCAGGGAGTTAACATGATAAACGTGACTCAGAACCCCGCAGGCAGGCAAGGGCAATTCGACACCAACCAGGCAGTAACAGACTCTAGGGTGGGTCCTCAACAGAGACAATGGCAGGTTGAACGGACAATTACACCATCACAAGGGACAATACATCCCGGGATGGAACCATTGACACCCACAAACAGAGTGCTCAAGAGTAATCAAAGAGACAATCAGAGAGGAATGCCTGGTAACAGCTCTTTTGTTCACAACAATCTCAGCTCATGCTGGAGGTGCGGGGGCAGACATGCTGCGAAGGCCTGCCAGTTTCAAAAATTAATCTGCAGAAATTGTAACTTGAGTGGACATTTAGCCAGGATGTGCAGGTTGCCCGCAGCGAGGCTGGTTTACGAAGTGGAGGAACCACAAGAGGGTTCTGCAAGGCAGGTGTATGCCTGGGACACAGCAATGGATGCTGAAGTTCAGCGGGTCCAGGTGGCAAACATCCACAGCTCATACACAAAAATGCCACCTATGATGATGAGAGTACAGTTAAACGGCATCCTGGTACACATGGAGCTGGACACAGGAGCCAGCCAGTCACTTATGAGTGTCCAACAATTCGAGAAACTGTGGCCACTCAGAGCTAGCAGACCCAAACTAGAACGCATTGACATGCAATTACGGATGTACACCAAAGAGATCATCCCAGTGCTCGGCAGTGCAATGTTGATGGTCACACATAATGGATCTCAGAACCGGCTGCCACTCTGGATTGTCCCAATAAATGGTCCCGCGCTTTTGGGGAGGAGCTGGTTAGCCGAGATGAACTGGAAATGGGGGGGATGTGCACGCCATTTAATCTGTGGAGCGAAGTTCATGCTCACAGGTCTTACAAAAGTTCGAGTCATTATTTCAACCTGGTATCGGGACTTTCAAAGGCACCAAAGTAAAGATATGCATCACCCCGGACGCCACACCAGTGCACCACAAAGCCAGAGCTGTGCAGTATGTGATGCGGGAGAAAATTGAGAATGAGTTGGACAGGTTGCTAAGAGAGGGCATAATTTCGCCCATTGAATTCAGCGAATGGGCAAGCCCCATCGTCCCTGTCCTAAAAACGGATGGCTCGGTCAGGATCTGTGGCGACTACAAGGCCACCATCAACCGAGTGTCCCTTCAGGACTAATACCCGCTTCCGAACGCGGAGGATCTTTTTGCCACGCTGGCAGGCGGCAAGCTGTTCACCAAGTTGGACCTCACTTCGGCCTACATGACCCAGGAACTGGCCAAAGAATCCAAGCTACTGACCACCATCACCATGCACAAGAGGCTATTTGTCTACAACAGGTGTCCGTTTGGCATTCGTTCAGCAGCCGCTATCTTTCAAAGGGACATGGAAAGCTTGCTTAAATCCATCCCCAGAACAATTGTATTTCAGGACGACATCCTTATCACGGGTCGAGACACCGAGGAACACCTCCACAACCTGGAGGAGGTGCTACGCCGACTGGACCGGGTAGGCCTGCAACTAAAGAAGTCCAAGTGTGTGTTTTTGGCCCCAGAGGTTGATTTTTTGGGCAGGAGGGTTGCCGCAGACGGGATCCGGCCGACCGAATCCAAAACGGAGGCGATCCGTCGCACGCCCAGGCCCGGCAACACATCAGAGTTGCGTTCATTTCTGGGACGATTGAACTATTTCGGGAACTTTCTACTGAATTTAAGTACATTGCTGGAGCTGCTACACGTGCTCCTGCGTAAGGGTTACGATTGGTTTTGGGGGGACTGTCAGGAACGGGCTTTCAATCGGGCGCGAAATCTGCTTTGTTCTAATAAGTTATTGACCCTGTACGACCCCTGTAAGAAATTGGTTTTGACATGCGATGCATCATCCTATGGGGTTGGGTGCGTGTTGCAGCAGAGTAATGATGAGGGTCAACTTCAACCTGTGGCTTATGTCTCCAGGTTGCTCTCCCAAGCAGAAAGGGGGTTGAAAAGGAAGCACTCGCATGTGTCTATGGGGTGAAAAAGATGTACTAGTACCTTTTTGGCAGAAGGTTTGAGTTAGAAACGGACCACAAGCCATTAACATTCCTGTTGTCAGACAGCAAAGCTGTCAATGCCAATGCCCCAGCTCGCATACAACAATGGGCTCTCACGCTGGCTGCGTATGACTACACCATACGGCACGGGCCAGGCACCGAAAATTGCGCTGACGCGCTCAGCAGGCTTCCACTGGCCACCACTGAGGGGGCAGCGGAGCAAAGCACGGAGATGGTCATGGCTGTCGATGCCTTTGACAGCGCAGGCACCCCCATCACAGCCCACCAGATCAAAACCTGGACAAACAGAGATCCCCTCCTATCTCTGATTAAGGAATGTGTCCTGACTGGGAATTGGGCGCCCGCACACGGAGCATGCCCTGAAGAGGTCAGACCATTTCATAGACAGATGGATGAACTCTCCATCCAAGCCGACTGCCTACTATGGGGCAGTCGGGTAGTCATGCCCCAGAGGGGTAGGGAAGCATTCATCAGGAAACTCCACAGCGAGCACCCTGGCATCGTGCTTATGAAGGCCATTGCCCGGTCACATGTATGGTGGCCGGGAATTGATGCAGACCTGGAATACTGTGTTCACAGGTGCAGGACGTGTGCCCAGCTGGGCAATGCCCCCAGGGAGGCCCCACTCAGCCCGTGGCCCTGGCCCACCAAGCCATGATCACGTATTCACGTAGACTACGCGGGCCCGTTCATGGGAAAAATGTTCCTCATTGTTGTTGATGCGTACTCGAAATGGATCGAATGCATCATATTGAATTAGTGCACGACATCCACCACAGTGGAGAGTCTGCGTGCGGTCTTTGCGACCCACGGCTTGCCGGACATCCTGGTTAGCGACAACAGCCCGTGTTTCACTAGCTATGAATTACGGGAGTTCATGTCGGGTAATGGCTTCAAACATCTCAGGACAGCACCGTTCAAGCCGGCTTCCAATGGCCAATGCATCCACTATTTCTAGGGCCACTTCCTTAAGTACTCTGGGATGCGGATTATCAGGCCCCGGGAATTTATCGGCCTTCAGTCCCATCAATTTCCCTAACACAATTTCCTGACTAATAAGGATTTTCTGCAGTTCCTCCTTCTCGCTAGACCCTCGGTCGCCTAGTATTTCCGGAAGGTTATTTGTGTCTTCCATAGTAAAGACAGAACCAAAGTATTTGTTCAATTGGTCTGCCATTTCTTTGTTCCCCATTATAAATTCACCTGCTTCTGACTGCAAGGGACCTACATTTGTCTTCACTAATCTTTTTCTCTTCACATATCTATCGAAGCTTTTGCAGTCAGTTTTTATGTTCCCTGCAAGTTTACTCTCGTACTCTATTTTTCCCCTCCTAATTAGGCCCTTTGTCCTCCTCTGCTGAATTCTAAATTTCTCCCAGTCCTCAGGTTTGCTGCTTTTTCTCGCCAATTTATATGCCTCTTCCTTGGATTTAACACTATCCCTAATTTCCCTTGTTAGCCACGGTTGAGCCATCTTCCCCGTTTTATTTTTACGCCAGACAGCGATGTACAATTGTTAAAGTTCATCCATGTGATCTTTAAATGTCTGCCATTGCCTATCCACCGTCAACCTTTCAAGTATCATTCGCCAGTCTATCCTAGCCAATTCACATCTCATACCATCAAAGTTATTCTTTAAATTCAGGACCCTCGTGTTAACTGTGTCACTCTCCATCTTAATAAAGAATTCTACTATATTATAGTCACTCTTTGCCAAGGGGCCTCGCACAACAAAATTGTTAGTTAATCCTCTCTCGTTACACAACACCCAGTCTAAGACGGCCAGCTCTCTAATTGGTTCCTCGAAGTATTGGTCTAAAAAAAAAATCCCTTATACACTCCAGGAAATCCTCCTCCACCGTATTGCTACCAGTTTGGTTAGGCCAATCTATATGCAAATTAAGTCACCCATGATAACTGCTGTACCTTTATTGCACGCATCCCTAATTTCCTGTTTGATGCCATCCCCAACCTCACTACTACTCTTTGGTGGTCTGTACACAACTCCCACTAGCGTTTTCTGCCCTTTGATGTTCCACAGCTCTACCCATACAGCCTGAGGCTGAACCAGACTGTTCAGAACCTTAGTGTCATATTTGACCCTGAAATGAGCTTTCGACCACATATCCGCACGATTATTAAGACCGCCTATTTCCACTTCCATGATATTCAAGAGAGTAGATACAGAGGAACTAATTCCTCTGATGGGGAAGTCCAGAACAAGAGGACACGATCATCGGGGTGATGTCAGGAAGCACCTTTCTACACAAGGGTTGGTTGAAATCAGGACCTCATTCCCCCAAAAGGCTGTGGATCCTAGGGGACAATCTTAGCTTTCAAGGCTGAGATCGATAGACTTTTGTTGCTTAAGGGTTTAAAAAAAATTAGTTCACAGGACTTGGAGGTCGCTGACATCTCAAATATCAGCCAATGAGGTACAGATCGGCGGTGATCAAATTGAATGATTCGAGAAGCTGAGTGACCTCTTTCTGTTCCTGGAAGTGTCCTCACTGATAACTGAATATCAGGGAGGGGCAGGGAGGAGTGCCTTTAGTAATGTGATTGTAAACAGGTTCTTTCCACGTCTGGAGCTGCTTTCTGTGCACAGACTTTGCCCAAGGCTGCTGGAGCAATTAATGCCAGCAGCAAGCAAAGTTCCAGCTTCACCTCACTGCCTCGCTGTGACTGAACCCTGGTCTGCATATCGCCCAGAGCAGGGTATAACCTCCTGTGTCACACAGAACTGGGTATAACCTCCCGTGTCACACAGAGCTGGGTATAACCTCCCGTGTCACACAGAGCTGGGTATAACCTCCCGTGTCACACAGAGCTGGGTATAACCTCCTGTGTCACACAGAGCTGGGTATACTCTCCTGTGTCACACAGAGCTGGATATAACCTCCTGTGTCATACAGAGCTGGGTATAACCTCCTGTGTCACACAGAGCTGGGTATACTCTCCTGTGTCACACAGAGCTGGGTATAACCTCCTGTGTCATACAGAGCTGGGTATAACCTCCTGTGTCACACAGAGCTGGGTATAACCTCCCGTGTCACACAGAGCTGGGTATAACCTCCTGAGTCATACAGAGCTGGGTATAACCTCCTGTGTCACACAGAGCTGGGTATAACCTCCCATGTCACACAGAGCTGGGTATAACCTCCTGAGTCATACAGAGCTGGGTATAACCTCCTGTGTCACACAGAGCTGGGTATAACCTCCCGTGTCACACAGAGCTGGCTATAACCTCTGTCATGTATCTTACATTATTATATATAACTGTATCCCAACATGCTATACATGACTGTAATAAGATATGACCTGTAACCACCAGCATACCTTACCACCAGGGGTGCACTTGCAAGAGACAGGTATATAAGCACAGGTCTCAGGCAAGTGCAGCATTCCAGAGCTGTGAAATAAAGGTGCAGGTCCAGAGTGACCTTGACTTCACTACATGCCTCGTGTGAATCTGTACTGAGGGGACAGGACTTTACAGTGGCGACGAGTTACGGGATTACAGAATCCACAGAATGGCGAACAACGGATCAGATGAAAAGTACAATGCGGGAGACAATTGGGAGGAGTTTATAGAAAGGCTCCAGCAAAGCTTTGTAACCAAAGACTGGTTAGGCGACGATAAGGCAGACAAGAGAAGAGCCCATCTCTTGACCAGCTGTGGCTCGAAAACATACGCTTTAATGAAGGATCTGTTGGCACCTGAGAAACCAGCAAGCAAGTCGTTTGAAGAATTGAGCACACTGGTAAGAGATCACCTGAAGCCAGCGAGCAGCCTACACATGGCCAGACACAGGTTCTACAACTACAGATGCTGTGTGGGCCAGAGCATACCCGACTTCGTGGCGGAACTTCGGAGATTGGCTAGTTTATGTGAGTTCTCCGATGAACTGAGGAGAGAAATGCTGAGAAACATTTTCATTGAAGGAATAGGCCACGCAGACATATTCCGAAAGCTCATAGAGACCAAGAACCTGACCTTAGAGGCAGCAGCACTGGTTGCACAGACATTCTTGGTAGGGGAAGAAGAAACGAGGTTGATTTACAATGCAGGTACGACAACTAACTAAATAATGGAACAAGGATTTCACAGCATTAGAAAAGCTGCTACCCCCACACACAGACAAAACCGGCAGAACAGGCTTTCGACAGCAAGCAGTGGCAACAGAAGCCATCAGTGGCCACAGGAACGGCTGTTCACACCTCATCAACCCACAATGCGAGCAATCAACTACAAACTGAGAGAAGCTCAAGAGACATCAGCCAGACGCAGCTCATTCTTTGCAAGCAGTCTGTGCTGGAGGTGTGGGGGGTGGGCACTCATCAAGGGAATGTCGATTTCAGCAGGCTGTTTGCAGGAACTGTGAATATTCAGGGCATTTGGCCCGCATGTGCAAAAAAACGGCAGCTCGGCTGGTATATGAATCGGATGGGTCGGAAAGTGGACCAGAAGACGGTGGGGACAGTACCTGGGACACCAATGTACAGTGGGTCAACACGATCAACGGCCGCTGCTCCTTGGACAGGATGCCTCCTATAATGATGAGGGTCCTACTCAACGGGATATCTGTCAACATGGAGCTGGATACGGGAGCGAGTCAATCTCTCATGGGCGCTCAACAATTTGAACAACTGTGACCGCATAAAAGAGACAGACCAAAACTCACAAGGGTCGACACCAAACTAAGGACCTATACCAAAGAAATCGTACCAGTCCTCGGCAGCGCCATGCTGGGTATAACCTCCCGTCACACAGAGCTGGGTATAACCTCCCGTGTCACACAGAGCTGGGTATAACCTCCTGTGTCACACAGAGCTGGGCATAACCTCCCGTGTCACACAGAGCTAGGTATAACCTCCTGTGTCACACAGAGCTGGGTATACTCTCCCGTGTCACACAGAGCTGGGTATAACTTCCTGTGTCACACAGAGCTGGATATAACCTCCCGTGTCATACAGAGCTGGGTATACTCTCCCGTGTCACACAGAGCTGGGTATAACTTCCTGTGTCACACAGAGCTGGGTATAACCTCCTGTGTCACACAGAGCTGGGTATACTCTCCCGTGTCACACAGAGCTGGGTATACTCTCCTGTGTCACACAGAGATGGGCATAACCTCCTGTGTCACACAGAGCTGGGTATACTCTCCCGTGTCACACAGAGCTGCGTATAACTTCCTGTGTCACACAGAGCTGGATATAACCTCCCGTGTCATACAGAACTGGGTATACTCTCCCGTGTCACACAGAGCTGGGTATAACTTCCTGTGTCACACAGAGCTGGGTATAACCCCCTGTGTCACACAGAGCTGGGCATAACCTCCTGTGTCACACAGAGCTGGGTATACTCTCCTGTGTCACACAGAGCTGGGTATAATCTCCCGTGTCACACAGAGCTGGGTATACACTCCCGTGTCACACAGAGCTGGGTATAACCTCCCGTGTCACACAGAGCTGGGTATAACCTCCCGTGTCACACAGAGCTGGGTATAACCTCCCGTGTCACACAGAGCTGGGTATACTCTCCTGTGTCATAGAGAGCTGGGTATAACCTCCCGTGTCACACAGAGCTGGGTATACTCTCCCGTGTCACACAGAGCTGGGTATAACCTCCCGTGTCACACAGAGCTGGGTATACACTCCTGTGTCACACAGAGCTGCATATAACCTCCCGTGTCATACAGAGCTGGGTATAACCTCCCGTGTCACACAGAGCTGGGTATACTCTCCTGTGTCACACAGAGCTGGGTATAACCTCCCGTGTCACACAGAGCTGGGTATAACCTCCCGTGTCACACAGAGCTGGGTATACTCTCCTGTGTCACACAGAGCTGGGTATAACCTCCCGTGTCACACAGAGCTGGGTATAACCTCCCGTGTCACACAGAGCTGGGTATACTCTCCCGTGTCACACAGAGCTGGGTATACTCTCCTGTGTCACACAGAGCTGGGTATAACCTCCCGTGTCACACAGAGCTGGGTATACTCTCCTGTGTCACACAGAGCTGGGTATAACCTCCAGTGTCACACAGAGCTGGGTATACTCTCCCGTGTCACACAGAGCTGGGTATACTCTCCTGTGTCACACAGAGCTGGGTATACTCTCCCGTGTCACACAGAGCTGGGTATACTCTCCCGTGTCACACAGAGCTGGGTATACTCTCCCGTGTCACACAGAGCTGGGTATACTCTCCCGTGTCACACAGAGCTGGGTATACTCTCCTGTGTCACACAGAGCTGGGTATACTCTCCTGTGTCACACAGAGCTGGGTATACTCTCCCGTGTCACACAGAGCTGGGTATACTCTCCCGTGTCACACAGAGCTGGGTATACTCTCCTGTGTCACACAGAGCTGGGTATAACCTCCCGTGTCACACAGAGGTGGGTATACTCTCCTGTGTCACACAGAGCTGGGTCTAACCTCCCGTGTCACACAGATCTGGGTATACTCTCCCGTGTCACACAGAGCTGGGTATACTCTCCTGTGTCACACAGAGCTGGGTATACTCTCCCGTGTCACACAGAGCTGGGTATACTCTCCCGTGTCACACAGAGCTGGGTATACTCTCCCGTGTCACACAGAGCTGGGTGCACTCTCCCGTGTCACACAGAGCTGGGTATACTCTCCCGTGTCACACAGAGCTGGGTATACTCTCCTGTGTCACACAGAGCTGGGTATACTCTCCGGTGTCACACAGAGCTGGGTATACTCTCCCGTGTCACACAGAGCTGGGTATACTCTCCCGTGTCACACAGAGCTGGGTATACTCTCCCGTGTCACACAGAGCTGGGTATACTCTCCCGTGTCACACAGAGCTGGGTATACTCTCCTGTGTCACACAGAGCTGGGTATAACCTCCCGTGTCACACAGAGCTGGGTATACTCTCCCGTGTCACACAGAGCTGGGTATACTCTCCCGTGTCACACAGAGCTGGGTATACTCTCCTGTGTCACACAGAGCTGGGTATAACCTCCCGTGTCACACAGAGCTGGGTATACTCTCCTGTGTCACACAGAGCTGGGTATAACCTCCAGTGTCACACAGAGCTGGGTATACTCTCCTGTGTCACACAGAGCTGGGTATACTCTCCTGTGTCACACAGAGCTGGGTATACTCTCCCGTGTCACACAGAGCTGGGTATACTCTCCTGTGTCACACAGAGCTGGGTATAACCTCCCGTGTCACACAGAGGTGGGTATACTCTCCTGTGTCACACAGAGCTGGGTCTAACCTCCCGTGTCACACACATCTGGGTATACTCTCCCGTGTCACACAGAGCTGGGTATACTCTCCTGTGTCACACAGAGCTGGGTATAACCTCCCGTGTCACACAGAGCTGGGTATACTCTCCCGTGTCACACAGAGCTGGGTATACTCTCCCGTGTCACACAGAGCTGGGTGCACTCTCCCGTGTCACACAGAGCTGGGTATACTCTCCCGTGTCACACAGAGCTGGGTATACTCTCCTGTGTCACACAGAGCTGGGTATACTCTCCGGTGTCACACAGAGCTGGGTATACGCTCCCGTGTCACACAGAGCTGGGTATACTCTCCCGTGTCACACAGAGCTGGGTATACTCTCCCGTGTCATACAGAGCTGGGTATACTCTCCCGTGTCACACAGAGCTGGGTATACTCTCCCGTGTCACACAGAGCTGAGTATACTCTCCTGTGTCACACAGAGCTGGGTATAACCTCCCGTGTCACACAGAGCTGGGTATACTCTCCTGTGTCACACAGAGCTGGGTATAACCTCCCGTGTCACACAGAGCTGGGTATAACCTCCCGTGTCACACAGAGCTGGGTATACTCTCCCGTGTCACACAGAGCTGGGTATACTCTCCTGTGTCACACAGAGCTGGGTATAACCTCCCGTGTCACACAGAGCTGGGTATACTCTCCTGTGTCACACAGAGCTGGGTATAACCTCCAGTGTCACACAGAGCTGGGTATACTCTCCTGTGTCACACAGAGCTGGGTATACTCTCCTGTGTCACACAGAGCTGGGTATACTCTCCCGTGTCACACAGAGCTGGGTATACTCTCCCGTGTCACACAGAGCTGGGTATACTCTCCCGTGTCACACAGAGCTGGGTATACTCTCCTGTGTCACACAGAGCTGGGTATACTCTCCTGTGCCACACAGAGCTGGGTATACTCTCCCGTGTCACACAGAGCTGGGTATACTCTCCCGTGTCACACAGAGCTGGGTATACTCTCCTGTGTCACACAGAGCTGGGTATAACCTCCCGTGTCACACAGAGGTGGGTATACTCTCCTGTGTCACACAGAGCTGGGTCTAACCTCCCGTGTCACACAGAGCTGGGTATACTCTCCCGTGTCACACAGAGCTGGGTATACTCTCCTGTGTCACACAGAGCTGGGTATAACCTCCCGTGTCACACAGAGCTGGGTATACTCTCCCGTGTCACACAGAGCTGGGTATACTCTCCCGTGTCACACAGAGCTGGGTATACTCTCCCGTGTCACACAGAGCTGGGTATACTCTCCGGTGTCACACAGAGCTGGGTATACTCTCCCGTGTCACACAGAGCTGGGTATACTCTCCCGTGTCACACAGAGCTGGGTATACTCTCCCGTGTCACACAGAGCTGGGTATACTCTCCCGTGTCACACAGAGCTGGGTATACTCTCCCGTGTCACACAGAGCTGGGTATACTCTCCTGTGTCACACAGAGCTGGGTATACTCTCCTGTGTCACACAGAGCGCTGCCTCTCCTATTAGTGCCACCCTCATAATTCTAAGCGTGTGCGTGTGGAACGCCTGGGGCCACCCAGCCAGTCGGTGCTGCAATAGAACCTCTCGGTATTCCTTGCGATTGGGAGTGAACACAGGTCAGAACAGTTTACAGGAACAAAACCATCCAATTGACTCAACAAACCTCGCGATATTTGACAGATCATCCCACCGACCCACCTTCTCCCCCAACCCTACCTACTCACCGTCCCACCTTATCCCCATAGCCCCTAACCCCATCTGCTCACCATATCCCTCAACCCCACTGACCCACCTTCTCCCCCAATCCCCCTACTCACCATATCCCCTAACCCCCTTACTCACCTTCTCCCCTTTTCCCTCAATCCACCTACCCATGCTCTATCAACTTTCTGTGCAAAGAATTTTCTCCTGACCCCTCTCCCAGCTCTCTCGGTGAACTTTTTCCATTGATGATTCCTCGACACTGAGTCCCAACCACAGGAGGCAATGTTCTTTCCCTATTCATTCTATCAAAAATCTGCATAGCCCTCTATTACATATCCTCTTGGCCTTCCCTGCTGCAGTAGAGATAGTCCCTGTCCCGATATCTCATGTATCTCCTCACAACTATAGTTTCCCCATCGCTTGGTCAATCCATAGTGCCTGCTGTCTGTAGAATGATGTAGAATTACAACATGGAAACAGGCCGGTTAACCTAGCCAGTCTGTGTTAGTGTGTATGTCCCACATGGACAGTTTGCTAATCCCATGTACCCACCCCACTCCCAATGTCCACATGTCCCTGTGTCCTTCTTAGCTTCAGTCACCTGTCTAACCTGCTCTTAGATATTGACTTAGCTTCAGTCACTAACCCCAATTGTGAATTCCACAACCTCACAATGCCCACTGTAATACAAGAACATTAATGTATGGGGGGTCTTTGCACAATGAAGACCCTCTTGAATAAGGATGCGATGTTAAACCGTGGCCCCGTCTGCCCTCTCAGGTGGACGTAAAAGCTAACACAGTACTATTTTGAAGAAGAGCAGGGGAGTTATCCCCGGTGTCCTGGCCAATATTTATCCTCAATCAACATCACAAAAAACAGATTATCTGGTCATTATCACATTGCTGTTTGTGACCACACTCGACCAGCTCCGTTGGGCATGTTATATATATGCAGACTATAGTCACTGTATAGTTGCATAAGATGGCGACTTGTTTACCTGATGTACTATCAATAAGGTTTACACTGTGCTGGCACCACTAGAGGGTGCAACTGGTGGAGACCAGGGTTTCCTGCCCTGGTGGCAGGGGCTGTATAAAAGGGCAGCCACCATGCAGCTGCATTACTCTGGAGTTACGAAGGTCACTACAGTTTGAGTACAACACATTGCCTCGTGGAGTCATTCATAAGTACATTACAGACATAACAACTGGCGACGAGAATGCAGACTTTCACGCGATTATGGCTACCTTTGGCACACTAAAAGACTTCGCAGAGGGTGATGATTGGGATGCCTTCATGGAACGGCTCGAGCTATATTTTGTGACAAACGACCTGGCAGGGGAGACAGACGCATTGGTGGAGAAGCACAAGGCTATGCTGCTGGCCAGTTGTGGGCCCGAGGTCTACCACCTCATCAGGGACTTGCTGGCATCCACGAAGGCCAAGGATAAGACATACTGAACTGAGCTGACTGAACTAATTTGCGACCAACTAAAACCAAAAGAGAGCATCCTCATGGCCAGGCACAGATTCTACACTCACCGCAGACCTGAGGGCCAGGAGATTGCAAAATATGCTACCGACCTCAGGAGACTTGCGGCACCATGTGATTTTGGCATGCACCTCAACAAAGCTTTGTGATACATCTTCGTTATGGGAATTGGCCACGAGGACCTCCTTCACAAGTTAGTATCTGCCGACACCACAGTCAACCTGAAGATGGCCATCAGCATCAGTCAGGCGTTCATGACCTCGACCTGCAGCACCAAGCAAATCATTCAGTCTGTGGACTCAAACCCGGCAAGTACTGTGTTCGGAATGGTGCCTTTCACAGACAAGACTGTAGAACGTGGCTCTGCCCAGGGCAGAGAGCACAGACCTCAGGGTTCCAGAACCCAAAGTCCGCTGAGAGGTGCTAATCGAGTAGCACCATGCTGGTGTTGCGGAGGAAAGCATAGGGCTCACCAGTGACAGCTTGTTGAGTACGTATGCAAAGCCTGTAATGAAGGGCCACCTCCAGTGTATGTGTAAAAGAAATATGGAATGGGGTACTGAAGTTGAATGTTCAGCCATGAACTCATTGAATGGCGGTGCAGGCTAGAAGGGCCGAATGGCCTACTCCTGCACCTATTTTCTATGTTTCTATGTTTCTATGACTCACCGTCTAGCAGAGGAGTCGGTAGATTACTTTGAATCCAGCGGAGAGTATGATCATTTGGCCAGAGAGGCAGCTCAGCCCCAAGAAGAAGTGTATAGAGTGTATACCTGCACCACCGATTGTCCTCCAGTGAAGATGGAAGTCGAGATAAACGGCATTCCAGTCTTCATGGAAGTGTTCATGGGAGCGAGCCAGTCAGTGATGAGCCAGGATGCCTTTGAGAGGCTATGGAATGAAAAAGGACCCGAGCTGGTTCCAGTACAGGAAAAGCTGAGCACCTACACCAAGGAGCTGATCCCATTCCTTGGTAGTACGGATGTAAGTGTAATCCATAATTGCGTGGTGCACAAGTTACCTCTGTGGATTGTTGCAGGTGATGGTCCAACGCTACTCGGAAGGTGGATGGGGAAGATCCAGTGGAAATGGGAAGACCTCTTCACTCCAGCAAACGATGTCCCCCATGTTCAGAGGCAGAGCAAAACCTCACCTTCACTTGGGCCAGGCACCAGAGAACATCTCAGCACAGCACCTGAGGCACAGACTGTCCATCACGATTGCATGGCAATGATCCGAGCGGAACAAATTAAAAGTACCTTCCCGGCTCCAGTGGCAGGACTCCTGGGGAGGAAGATCGAATTCACAGGCACTCTTCCAGCTTTTATGGCAGAATCGTGGGAGAGAAGGATCAAGGTAGTCAACCTCGAGGACAGAGGCAAGATGGCGTCCCTGCTGCAGTGAGGTGCAGCGTGGCTGAAAAATAAAACCGCGGCAGTACCACGAGGTGCAACGCTGAGGGACCAACACGTGGTGTCTAACAAAGGATCTGATTGGGGTAAAGCCAGCAGGGTTCTCTTAAAGGAGACCTGCAACCAACTGAACTTAAAGAGACATTGTATGCATGGCAATCAATGTAACAAACCGATTAAGACTGTGAACAAAATGTTGTTGCGAGATGTCGGGAATAGAGTGTCCCCAAAAGTAGCAAGCGAGTGAATTCGGGAGGGTGAAGGCGCTGATCCTGATGCCCTGCCCCAGGTGTCCCCTCAAGTTATAGGCCAGCGACCTCAGGAGGGTGAAGACACTGATCCTGATACCCTGCCCCAGGTCTATCCCACGCTGCAGGCACCCGATGGCACTATTCGCCACGGACCTGGAAATGAAAACGGCGCCAATACGCGCAGTCGGCCGCCGTTGCCCACCACCCGGGTGGAGACGGTGCAGCCCCCAGACCCAGTCGCTACCTCGGCCATGTCCGGGAGCGAACGGTCAGAACCAGCGAGTTCCCCAAATGGGACCTGGAACAGCCAGGTTCCCAACACCGTTAGAGAGCAGGCAGAAGATTCTGCAGCCCTCAAAGGAGGACAGGGAGGCCACACACAGCTCTGTCCACCACTCGGCAACAGCAAAGGCCCTGAGTCCCGGCAAGGTGAGCGAACCAAGCCCACCCCGCTAGCAGGGGGCGCAGCGCCGCCATCAGACCACTAGGACCCCGTCCGGTTGCTCTAGAACCAGTGTCCTCGCATACCTGTACTGCTACCTCAGTACTGACCATGACTGAACCATGAATGCAATCTACCCAATCCTGGCGCACGACCGCAAAACGTAAAGAATGTAAGTCACTGAACCAAGGTGTCACAATACAAACTGTTTTTTTTCTTCCTTTCTTTGTACTTGCACTGTGTCTGATCCTATATGTTAATGTAACGGGCCAGCTGCCTGATCTCACTGTGGCGGGGGTGGGGGGGGGGGGGTAAATGGATATACGTAGCCATGGACACACACATGGATCACACCCAGAACCCACTGGAATCTCCACTGCATCATCGAACCATCCAAACTGGTAACCACTATCCAACGTTGTGGTCAAAGGATTTGGGGTTAACAGGGATAGAGCCAAGCCAAAGCACAGCCAAGGTGCAAGGGCTGTTGGCACTTAAGTCTGGGAGAGCTAAGCCAGAGGACATAGTGCAAAGGTAATTAGCACAAAGGACTTGGGGGAGACTATAGATAGACTCTCTGTGTAGTCACTGTATAGTTACATAAGATGGAAACTTGTTTACCTGATGTACTATCAATAAGGTTTACACTGTGCATATACTATGCTGGCACCACTAGAGGGTGCAACTGGTGGAGACCAGGGTTTCCTGCCCTGGTGGCAGAGGCTGTATAAAAGGGCAGCCACTCACTCTGGAGTTACGAATAAAGGACCAAAGTCACTACAGTTTGAGTATAACACATTGCCTCGTGGAGTCATTCATAAGTACATTATAGACATAACAGGGCTGGCCATATCGTATGCATGCCCGACACAAGACTCCCAAAGCAAGTGTTCTACTCGGAATTCCTACATGGCAAGCGAGCCCCAGGTGGGCAGAGGAAACATTTCAAGGACACACTCAAAGCCTCTCTGATAAAGTGCAACATCCCCACCGACACCTGCGAATCCCTGGCCAAAGACCGCCCTAAGTGGAGGAAGTACATCCGGGAGGGCACTAGCACCTCGAGTCTCATAGCCGAGAGCATGCAGAAAGCAAGCGCAGGCAGCGGAAGGAGCGTGCGGCAAACCAGACTCCCCACCCTTTCCTGTCTGTCCCACCTGTGACAGGGACTGTAATTCCCGTATTGGACTGTTCAGTCACCTGAGAACTCACTTTTAGAGTGGAAGCAAGTCTTGCTCGATTTCAAGGGACTGCCTATGATCAGTGGTGTAACTACGCCAATGCAGCCAATGCAGTGCCATTGGGGTCCTCGCCTAAAGGAGGCCCTTGAACTTTACGATTTTTTTCCCAAAACTTTTTATTTTATAGGGTTTTCTGTCCTATTTCGCTTTTGTTCGATTCAATTTCACTGCAAAAATTCCCCAACATCTAAAAACGAATTATTTAAAAATTGTTTTCGATTCAATTTTGCTAAAATTTTAAATAACTATATAATTCGAATAGTAATATGATATATAAGTAACGTTTTAATTAATGTAGATCCTAATATATATTTTCATGTTGCGGTAATATCCACCACAATCCCCTGATGTTACAGCACTAAGGCCTTCTTCCATCTTGGTGAAGAGGGACTCTTCGCGATCGGGTACAATTTGATGATTTTTTTCCACTATTGCTGTTGTTAACTATCTTTTTATAATACTTCTCACTGTACTGCAAAATAATCCCTCGTGTGCTGCAATTTCAGAAACGTTCTTTCCATCATTATGATTTTTTATTATTATTTCTTGTCGTTTATTAGTTATTTTGGCATAATTTTGGCGAGTTGCTGGAGTTGGATGTTGATTTGTTTCAGTGTTCATTTTTAGAGTAAGTGAAATTGAACCAACAAAAGCGAAACGGAAATGAATTTTTTCATTAAATAATTAGTTTTTAATATTTCGGCAAAATTGAACCAAACTAAAGCGAAATAGAACCGAAAACCCTATAATTGTTTTTTGTAAAAAAAATGTAAAACTATTTTCTTTCAGATAGAAAGTTTAATGCAACAGTTGTTAATTACTAAAAGTCTATGCTCTATATTTTATTTATAAAAATACTATTTTGAACATCTGTATTTAAATTACATCTAAATAAAGTTATTTTATATTTTGAAAACTTAAGGTGGTGCTTACTTTTGTGAAAACCATTTGCTCTCTTGTGAAAATCAACTGACAACAGCTGTAAATTGTTCTTATTAGAATATATTATTCTTATTACCATGGAGAAAAAAAATGCCAGTGGCGTGGCGAAAAAAAAAGAAAAGAGAATCAGTAGAAGCTTTGAAAAAGGAAATGAATAAAATGCGAAATTGTCAAGTTTCTTCACTGCCACTATTACCAGTACGAGCTTTAATACTACACAAGTATCGACAGTAACATCGATAGAATCCACAACCTGTAACATCCTCGTCTTTACCAAAACATCATTATTTAAATGGAGAAAGATTGCAAAGTGCCGCAGTACAGCGGGACCTGGGGGTCACTTGTACATGAAACACAAAAGGATAGTATGCAGGTACAGCAAGTGATCAGGAAGGCCAATGGTATCTTGGCCTTTATTGCTAAGGGGATGGAGTATAAAAGCAGGGAAGTTTTGCTACAGCTATATAGGGTATTGGTGAGGCCACACCTGGAATACTGCGTGCAGTTTTGGTTTCCATATTTACAAAAGGATATACTTGCTTTGGAGGATGTTCAGAGAAGGTTCATTCGGTTGATTCCGGGGATGAGGGGGTTGACTTATGAGGAAAGCTTGAGTAGGTTGGGCCTCTACTCATTGGAATTCAGAAGAATGAGAGGTGATCTTATCGAAATGTATTAGATTGTTAGGGAGCTTGACAAGGTGGATGCAGAGAGGATGTTTCCATTGATGGGAGAGACTAGAACTAGAGGGCACGATCTTAGAATAAGGGACTGCCCATTTAAAACAGAGATGAGGAGGCATTTCTTCTCTAAGAGGGTTGTTAATCTGTGGAATTCGCTGCCTCAGAGAGCTGTGGAAGCTGGGACATTGAATACATTTAAGACAGAAATAGACAGTTTCTTAAACGATAAAGGGTTATGGGGAGCGGGCGGGGAAGTGGAGCTGAGTCCTTGATCGGATCAGCCATGATCATATTAAATGACGGAGCAGGCTCGAGGGGCCGTATGGCCCACTCCTGTTCCTATTTCTTATGTTCGTATGTTCTTAAACAGAAAATGCAGATTTAAAAGATCAAGAAAAAAACACAGACAAATCGCATCTATCTCCGTGCATCGCTAATGTCGAAAATCGAAACTAGGACGTAGAATTGGAAAATTTAATGAATAAAGAAAATGCAACTGATATTGCAACTATATACCCAGAAAAGCTAACAACGGATATGAAGAGATTCGTGCTGGACCATGCATCTTGCAGACCTAAAGGCCTGTTTCCAAAAAATGATAAAAAAGGTCATTTTGAGAAACATATTACCTAACAGTGAATAAGTTGGGTCTAAAATGGAGAGGGTGTGGTTATTGGATGCAGTTTACTGTGAGCCTTGTTGGCTGTTTTCACTGACTTCAGAAAATTCTAGATGGACCAAAGGAATTAACGATTGGCAAAATTTATCCCAGGAATTTAAAGTTCACGAAGCAAGTTCTTCACACGCAGAAGTGTCATATCAAGGAAATTTGGAAGGCAAACAAACGCTTGGATAAAGATTTAGAAAAGCAAATCAGACAAGAGCACAATTTTTGGCGTAAAGTTTTGGAGCGGCTCATCAAAATAACGCTAAAATGATCAAAAAGTGCAATTGCTTTCAGAGGACATCGAGTTCTATGTTTGCATTGGGGCTCCCTTCCTCTAGTTACGCCACTGCCTATGATGACGATGTGGGAGCCTGCTGTGCGCAAATTGGCTGCCGCGTTTCCCACATTACAACACTCGGAAAGTACTTCATTGGCTGTAAAGCGCTTTGAGACGTCCGGCAGTCGTGAAAGGCGCTACAGAAACGCAAATCCTTCTTTCTCAGGGGAGGGTCGGGAGATGCGGCAGCCGGACAGCAGGGGGCAGCCGTGCTTTCAGAAGCATTTCGGCTCCCTGTACGAGGACGGCACCTTCCCTTTAAAGACGCTTAAAGGCAGCGGGTGGGGAGCCCAGCCTGCGGGATTGCGGCTGTCCCGGTTTTGCGGGCAACGCGAGTCTGCCCTCGCCCCAAAGTTGGTGCCAGTGATTCAGACACTGGAGGCTGAGGGGAATGAGAAGAATGCAGAGCTCTCGGGAGAGGAAAAGCGCCTTGCATTAACTCAGAGCTTTGAGGAAGTGCTGCTCTCAAACTTTGCAGAAGTGCTCCAGGTGAATTCAACTTTTTTTTTGGAGACAACCCAAACACTCTCACAGGTTCGGGGCTGCACTTCTGTTCCAGAAAGAAGCCGCGACTAATACAAAAAAATGAAAGTGACAAAAGTTTTGGCAAGTTTTGGCAGGTGTTTGGGTGGAGCTGGGGGCTGCAATGCCCCTTAACTCTTTTCAAAAAACGAAAGCAAGGCTCTTTTAGTAAATGTGGAACTGCCGAGCTCAGGTGAGAGTGTGCAGCTATTTCATCATCATATAGGCTCCGAAGACATGACGAACTTGGAGAAGGAGACGCTGCGATAAGTGGGAGGAACATTCAATGAATCTGGGACTTAGGGTCCAGCTGTTCCCTGCCTGAGGACGCTATCTCTGGAAGTGCTTCTTCTCCACCCCCTCTCTGCGGCTGATGTACCTCTGTGTCCGTCCCTTGCATTGGAGACGTGTGCGAGGCCATGGATGGCAGCTTGGTGAAGACTCCCGTTGCCGATCAGCCGCCCTCGGGGGCTTGGGAGCCACGTGGTCATTCCCCCGGCCCGGGGACATCGCAGCTAACGGAGGCGGTCCGGGACTTTGCACATGCTCTGGGTCAGTTTAAGGACGTCCTCCCCATTCAAGGTAGGTGCTGCAGCGATCAACCCGTGCAGTCACTCATTCCCACAGCGTCATTTCCACTGAGGTGTAACATTGATCTTGAAATGTTGCTACAGTGTCCATTTCAACTGTGGAAAACACCCGGCTGAACAGTAATAGAGTGACAGGCCTGTACCCACCACTACTGTATCCCAGTGTTATACAGTGACAGACCTGTACCCCCAGTACTGTACCCTAGTGTTATACAGTGACAGACCTGTACCCACCAGTACTGTACCCTAGTGTTATACAGTGACAGACCTGTACCCACCAGTACTGTACCCCAGTGTTATAGAGTGACAGGCCTGTACCCACCACTACTGTACCCTAGTGTTATACAGTGACAGACCTGTACCCACCACTACTGCACCCCAGTGTTATACAGTGACAGACCTGTACCCAGCAGTACTGTACCCCAGTGTTATACAGTGACAGACCTGTACCCACCACTACTGTACCCCAGTGTTACACAGTGACAGGCCTGTACCCACCACTACTGTACCCTAGTGTTATACAGTGACAGACCTGTACCCACCACTACTGCACCCCAGTGTTATACAGTGACAGACCTGTACCCAGCAGTACTGTACCCCAGTGTTATACAGTGACAGACCTGTACCCACCACTACTGCACCCCAGTGTTATAGAGTGACAGGCCTGTACCCACCAGTACTGTACCCCAGTGTTATACAGTGACACTCCTGTACCCAGCAGTACTGTACCCCAGTGTTATACAGTGACAGACCTGTACCCAGCAGTACTGTACCCCAGTGTTATACAGTGACAGACCTGTACCCACCAGCACCGTACCCCAGTGTTATACAGTGACACTCCTGTACCCAGCAGTACTGTACGCCAGTGTTATACAGTGACAGACCTGTACCCACCAGTACTGTACCCCAGTGTTATACAGCGACAGACCTGTACCTACCAGTAATGTACCCCAGTGTTATACAGCGACATAGAAACATAGAAAATAGGTGCAGGAGTAGGCCATTCGGTCCTTCGAGCCTGCACCGCCATTCAATGAGTTCATGGCTGAACATGCAACTTCAGTACCCCATTCCTGCTTTCTCGCCATACCCCTTGATCCCCCCCCTAGTAGTAAGGACTACATCTAACTCCTTTTTGAATATATTTAGTGAATTGGCCTCAACAACTTTCTGTGGTAGAGAATTCCACAAGTCACCACTCTGTGGGTGAAGAAGTTTCTCCTCATCTCGGTCCTAAATGGCTTACCCCTTATCCTTAGACTGTGACCCCTGGTTCTGGACTTCCCCAACATTGGAAACATTCTTCCTGCATCTAACCTGTCTAAACTCATCAGAATTTTAAACGTTTCTATGAGATCCCCTCTCATTCTTCTGAACTCCAGTGAATACAAGCCCAGTTGATCCAGTCTTTCTTGATATGTCAGTCCCGCCATCCCGGGAATCAGTCTGGTGAACCTTCGCTGCACTCCCTCAATAGCAAGAATGTCCTTCCTCAAGTTAGGAGACCAAAACTGTACACAATACTCCAGGTGTGGCCTCACCAAGGCCCTGTACAACTGTTGTAACACCTCCCTGCCCCTGTACTCAAATCCCCTCGCTATGAAGGCCAACATGCCATTTGCTTTCTTAACCGCCTGCTGTACCTGCATGCCAACCTTCAATGACTGATGTACCATGACACCCAGGTCTCGTTGCACTTCCCCTTTTTCTAATCTGTCACCATTCAGATAATAGTCTGTCATAGAAACATAGAAAATAGGTGCAGGAGTAGGCCATTCGGCCCTTCGAGCCTGCACCGCCATTCAATGAGTTCATGGCTGAATATGCAACTTCAGTACCCCACTCCTGCTTTCTCGCCAATTCCTCAAGTCGCTGGAGAAATACCACCAGCGATGTCTCCCCAAGATCTTCCAACAGTCGGGATAACTGGGTCATTTTCCGGTTGACAAACCGTGACTAGTGGGGTGCCACAGGGTTCAGTGCTGGGACCCCAACTATTTACAATCGATATAAACTTGGAAGAAGGGACTGAGTGTAATGTAGCCAAGTTTGCTGACGATACAAAGATGGGAGGAAAAGCAAAGTGTGAGGAGAACACAAAAAATCTGCAAAAGGATATAGACAGGCTAAGTGAGTGGGCAAAAATCTGGCAGATGGAGTATAATGTGGGAAAGTGTGAGGTCATGCACTTTGGCAGAACAAATAAAAAAGAAAATTATATTTTAAATGGAGAAAGATTGCAAAGTGCTGCAGTACAGTGGGACCTGGGGGTACTTGTGCATGAAACACAAAAGGTTAGTATGCAGGTACAGCAAGTGATCAGGAAGGCCAATGGTATCTTGGCCTTTAATGCAAAGGGGATGGAGTATAAAAGCAGAGAAGTCTTGCTACAGTTATACAGGGTATTGGTGAGGCCACACCTGGAATACTGCGTGCAGTTTTGGTTTCCATATTTACGAAAGGATATACTTGCTTTGGAGGCTGTTCAGAGAAGGTTCACTCGGTTGATTCCGGGGACGAGGGGGTTGACTTATGAGAAAAGGTTGAGTAGGTTGGGCCTCTACTTATTGGAATTCAGAAGAATGAGAGGTGATCTTATCGAAACGTACAAGATTATAAGGGGGCTTGACAAAGTGGATGCAGAGAGGATGGGGGAGACTAGAACTAGGGGGCATGATCTTAGAATAAGGGACCGCCCATTTAAAACTGAGATGAGGAGGAATTTCTTCTCTCAGAGGGTTGTAATTCTGTGAAATTCTCTGCCCCGGAGAGCTGTGGAGGCTTGGACATTGAATACATTTAAGGTGGAGATAGACAGATTTTTGAGCGATAAGGAAGTGAAGGGTTATGGGGAGCGGGCGGGGAAGTGGAGCTGAGTCCATGATCGGATCAGCCATGGTCGTGTTAAATGGTGTAACAGGCTCGAGGTGCCGAATGGCCGACTCCTGCTCCTATTTCTTATGGTCTTATATGGGCACAAATTGTTGAAGGTGGCAGGGCAGGTTGAGAAAGCGGTTTTTAAAAGTTTACGGGATCCAGGGCCTCATAATTAGAGGCACAGAGTACAAAAGCGAGGAAATTATGATGAACCTGTATAAAACACGGGTTCGGCCTCAACTGCAGTATTTTAGGGAGAATGTAAAGGCCTTGGAGAAGGTTGCAGAGGGAGATGACCAGAATGGTCCCGGGGGGCGAGGGGAGACTGGAGAAGCCTGGGAGCAGAGAAGGTTGAGAGGAAATTTGATCACGGTGTTCAATAACAAGAGGGGCACAGAGTAGATAGAGAGAAACTGTTCCCATTGGTGGAAGGGTCGGGTCCCAGAGGACACAGATTTAAGGTGATTGGCAGAAGAACCAAAGGCGACACAAGGAAAAACCTTTTTACACAGCGAGTGGTTAGGATCTGGAATGCACGGCCTGAGAGGGTGGTGGAGGCAGATTCAATCGTGGCTTTCAAAAGGGAGTTGGATAAGTCCCTGAAGGAACAGAATCTGTAGGGCCACGGGGAAAGGGCGGGGGGAGTGGGACTGGCTGAGGTGTTCCTGCAGACTGTCGGCACGGGCTCAATGGGCCGAATGGCCTCCTGTGTGTGACCGGGGAGTGTATACATGGGCTGTGGGAGAGTGAATGGGTGTGTACAGACAGTGATAGGGGAGTGTGTACATGGGCTGTATGAGAGAGAATGGGTGTGTACACTCAGTGACAGGGGAGTGTGTACATGGGCTGTGGGAAAGTGAATGGGTGTGTACAGTCAGTGATAGGGGAGTGTGTACATGGGCTGTGGGAGAATGAATGTCTCTCTGTTTTAAACCTCACATTTATCCACATTATACTTCATCTGCCATGCATTTGCCCACTCACCTAACCTATCCAAGTCACTCTGCAGCTTATAGCATCCTCCTCGCAGCTCACACTGCCACCCAACTTAGTGTCATCTGCAAATTTGGAGATACTACATTTAATCCCCTCGTCTAAATCATTAATGTACAAAGTAAACAGCTGGGGCCCCAGCACAGAACCTTGCGGTACCCCACTAGTCACTGCCTGCCATTCTGAAAAGTACCCATTTACTCCGACTCTTTGCTTCCTGTCTGCCAACCAGTTCTCAATCCACGTCAGCACACTACCCCCAATCCCATGTGCTTTAACTTTGCACATTAATCTCTTGTGTGAGACCTTGTCGAAAGCCTTCTGAAAGTCCAAATACATCACATCAACTGGTTCTCCCTTGTCCACTCTACTGGAAACATCCTCAAAAAAATTCCAGAAGATTTGCCAAGCATGATTTCCCTTTCACAAATCCATGCTGACTTGGACCTATCATGTCACCTCTTTCCAAATGCGCTGCTATGACATCCTTAATAATTGATTCCATCATTTTACCCACTACCGATGTCAGGCTGACCAGTCTTTAATTCCCTGTTTTCTCTCTCCCTCCTTTTTTAAAAAGTGGGGTTACATTGGCTACCCTCCACTCCATAGGAACTGATCCAGAGTCTATGGAATGTTGGAAAATGACTGTCAATGCATCCGCTATTTCCAAGGCCACCTCCTTAAGTACTCTGGGATGCAGTCCATCAGGCCCTGGGGATTTATCGGCCTTCGATCTCATCAATTTCCCCAACACAATTTCCCGACTAAAGGATTTTCCTCAGTTCCTTCTTCTTACTAGACCCTCTGACCCCTTTTATATCCGGAAGGTTGTTTGTGTCCTCCTTAGTGAATACCGAACCAAAGTACTTGTTCAAACACCAGTACCCACCAGTACTGTACCCCAGTGTTATACAGTGACAGTACTGTACCCCAGTGTTATACAGTCACAGACTTGTACCCACCAGTACTGTACCCCAGTGTTGTACAGTGACAGACTTGTACCCACCAGTATTGTACCCCAAGTGTTATAGAAACATAGAAACATAGAAAATAGGTGCAGGAGCAGGCCATTCAGCCCTTCTAGCCTGCACCGCCAGTCAATGAGTTCATGGCTGAACATGAAACTTTAGTACCCCCTTCCTGCTTTCTCGCCATACCCCTTGATCCCCCGAGTAGTAAGGACTTCATCTAACTCCCTTTTGAATATATTTAGTGAATTGGCCTCAACGACTTTCTGTGGTAGAGAATTCCACAGGTTCACCACTCTCTGGGTGAAGAAGTTTCTCCTCATCTCGGTCCTAAATGGCTTACCCCTTATCCTTAGACTGTGACCCCTGGTTCTGGACTTGCCCAACATTGGGAACATTCTTCCTGCATCCAACCTGTCCAAACCTGTCAGAATTTTAAACGTTTCTATGAGGTCCCCTCTCACTCTTCTGAACTCCAGTGAATACAAGCCCAGTTGATCCAGTCTTTCTTGATATGTCAGTCCCACCAACCCGGGAATCAGTCTGGTGAATCTTCGCTGCACTCCCTCAATAGCAAGAATGTGCTTCCTCAAGTTAGGAGACCAAAACTGTACACAATACTCCAGGTGTGGCCTCACCAAGGCCCTGTACAACTGTTGTAACACCTCCCTGCCCCTGCACTCAAATCCCCTCGCTATGAAGGCCAACATGCCATTTGCTTTCTTAACTGCCTGCTGTACCTGCATGCCAACCTTCAATGACTGATGTACCATGACACCCAGGTCTCGTTGCACCTTCCCTTTTCCTAATCTGTCACCATTCAGATAATAGTCTGTCTCTCTGTTTTTACCACCAAAGTGGATAACCTCACATTTATCCACATTATACTTCATCTGCCATGCATTTGCCCACTCACTTAACCTATCCAAGTCACTCTGCAGCCTCATAGCATCCTCCTCGCAGCTCACACTGCCACCCAACTTAGTGTCATCCGCAAATTTGGAGATACTACATTTAATCCCTTCGTCTAAATCATTAATGTACAATGTAAACAGCTGGGGCCCCAGCACAGAACCTTGTGATACCCCACTAGTCACTGCCTGCCATTCTGAAAAGTACCCATTTACTCCTACTCTTTGCTTCCTGTCTGACAACCAGTTCTCAATCCACGTCAGCACACTACCCCCAATCGCATGTGCTTTAACTTTGCACATTAATCTCTTGTGTGGGACCTTGTCGAAAGCCTTCTGAAAGTCCAAATATACCACATCAACTGGTTCTCCTTTGTCCACTTTACTGGAAACATCCTCAAAAAATTCCAGAAGATTTGTCAAGCATGATTTCCCTTTCACAAATCCATGCTGACTTGGACCTATCATGTCACCATTTTCCAAATGCGCTGCTATGACATCCTTAATAATTGATTCCATCATTTTACCCACTACTGAGGTCAGGCTGACCGGTCTATAATTCCCTGTTTTCTCTCCCTCCTTTTTTTAAAAAGTGGGGTTACATTGGCTACCCTCCACTCGATAGGAACTGATCCAGAGTCAATGGAATGTTGGAAAATGACTGTCAATGCATCCGCTATTTCCAAGGCCACCTCCTTAAGTACTCTGGGATGCAGTCCATCAGGCCCTGGGGATTTATCGGCCTTCGATCTCATCAATTTCCCCAACACAATTTCCCGACTAAAGGATTTCCCTCAGTTCCTTCTCCTTACTAGACCCTCTGACCCCTTTTATATCCGGAAGATTGTTTGTGTCCTCCTTAGTGAATACTGAACCAAAGTACTTGTTCAATTGGTCTGCCATTTCTTTGTTCCCTGTTATGACTTCCCCTGATTCTGACTGCAGGGGACCTACGTTTGTCTTTACTAACCTTTTTCTCTTTACATACCTATAGAAACTTTTGCAATCCGCCTTAATGTTCCCTGCAAGCTTCTTCTCGTACTCCATTTTCCCTGCCCTAATCAAACCCTTTGTCCTCCTCTGCTGAGTTCTAAATTTCTCCCAGTCCCCAGGTTCGCTGCTATTTCTGGCCAATTTGTATGCCACTTCCTTGGCTTTAATACTATCCCTGATTTCCCTAGATAGCCACGGTTGAGCCACCTTCCCTTTTTTATTTTTACGCCAGACAGGAATGTACAATTGTTGTAATTCATCCATGCGGTCTCTAAATGTCTGCCATTGCCCATCCACAGTCAACCCCTTAAGTATCATTCGCCAATCTATCCTAGCCAATTCACGCCTCATACCTTCAAAGTTATCCTTCTTTAAGTTCTGGACCATGGTCTCTGAATTAACTGTTTCATTCTCCATCCTAATGCAGAATTCCACCATATTATGGTCACTCTTTCCCAAGGGGCCTCGCACAATGAGATTGCTAATTAATCCTCTCTCATTACACAACACCCAGTCTAATGGCCTCCCCCCTAGTTGTACAGCGACAGACGTGTATCCAGCAGTACTGTACCCCATTGTTATACAGTGACAGACCTGTACACACCAGTTCTGTACACCAGTGTTATGCAGTGACAGACCTGTACACACCAGTACTGTACCCCTGTGTTACATACTGACCGACCTGTACCCACCAGTACTGTACCCCATTGTTATACAGTGACAGACCTGTACCCACCAGTACTGTACCCCAGTGTTATACAGTGACAGACCTGTACCCACCAGTATTGTACCCCAGTATTATACAGCCACAGACCTGTATCCAGCAGTACTGTACCCAAGTGTTAGACATTGACAGACCTGTACCCACCAGTACTGTACCCCAGTGATATACAGTGACAGACCTGTACCCACCAGTACGGTGTGAGGCACGGAATCTAAAATGTCACTGAAATTGTCTAATTATAATTTTGAAGCATCATTATCACAACTGAACATCTGGAAACTCTTTATTTTAGACTAAGTGTTGCGGTAAATGATGTCATACAGACTGATCAACACTGGAGGGCGGATCTAGCAAACGCTGCTTTAATTGACTTCTAGGAACCTGCAACTGGTCCATCAATGGCCCGTACCATTAACTATATATCTCTGGTCCATCAATGGCCCGTACCATTAACTATATATCTCTGGTCCATCAATGGCCCGTACCATTAACTATATACCTCTGGTCCATCAATGGCCTGTACCATTAACGATATACCTCTGGTCCATCAATGGCCCGTACCATTAACGATATACCTCTGGTCCATCAATGGCCCGTACCATTAACTATATACCTCTGGTCCATCAATGGCCCGTACCATTAATTATATATCTCTGGTCCATCAATGGCCTGTACCATTAACTATATATCTCTGGTCCATCAATGGCCTGTACCATTAACTATATATCTCTGGTCCATCAATGGCCCGTACCATTAACTATATATCTCTGGTCCATCAATGGCCTGTACCATTAACTATATATCTCTGGTCCATCAATGGCCCGTACCATTAACTATATACCTCTGGTCCATCAATGGCCCGTACCATTAAGTATATACCTCTGGTCCACCATTAACCCGATATCTGTGCTCCATCAGTGGCCTGTACCATTAACCCGATATCTGTGCTCCATCAGTGGCCTGTACCATTAACCCGATATCTGTGAATCTTTGAGCAACAAGGGCTAAGTACAAACTGCAGGCGACTGACATGAGTTGCTTTTACTGTATTTCATTTTTCCCATTTTTACTGCACTTTTCAGCACATTTTGTTTTGTCACCTCCAGCCGAGATTATTCCCGAGCTCCCCTGGCCGGCCTCCCATCTTCTCCCCTCTGTAAACCTCGAGCTCATCCCAAACTCAGCTGCCGGTGTCCTAACTCGCAGCAAGTCCCGCTCACCCATCACCCCCTGTGCTCGCTGACCTACCTCGGCTCCAGCAATGCCTCGAATCCTTGTGCGATCTCGCTCCTCCCTATCTCTGTGACCCCAGGATACCTGCGCTCCTCCAGCACTGGGCTTTTGTGTATTCCATCGGCCCGCCATCAACGGCCGTGCCATCAGATGCCAAGGCCCCAAGCTCTGGAACTGCCTCTCTAAACCGCTCCGCCTCTTTCTGCACCTTTAAGGCTCCTTAAAACCTACCTCTTTGGCCAAGCTCATCGGTCCTAATGTCTCCTTGTGTGGCTCGGTGTCAGTGTTTGTATACGCGCCCATGAAGTGCCTAGGGTCGATTTATATCAAAGACGCTATATAAATGCAAGTTGTTGATTGATTGCCCCACCAGTAGGGGAGGGGGTTTATCCATGAAGGAGAGCAATTCTAATGAGCAGCTCTCCATTGTTCCCCCCCCAGTTATTTATTTATTCATTCACGGGATGTGGGCGTCGCTGGCAAGGCCAGCATTTATTGCCCATCCCTAATTGCCCTCGATAAGGTGGTGGTGAGCCGCCGCCTTGAACCGCTGAAGTCCGTGTGGTGAAGGTGTTCCCACAGTGCTGACTTTGGTACAACTGAGTGTCTCGCTGGGCCATTTCAGAGGGCAGTTAAGAGTCAACCACATTGTTGTGGGTCTGGCGTCACATATAGGCCCAGACAGGAGAGCAATGACACTGAAGAGGGATGTCATCAAGGTCCAGGTCGGTGATTGGAGCGTGGGCAGGTACAGCAGGAGCAGCGAGGTCGGGGCGAAGGAGTGGCGAGAGATTGTAGAGGGACGTGATCAGGGCCCAGGAGAGGCGCAAGTTCGGGGGCCTAGCAGAGGCGAGGGCTCAGGGGCAGCACAGGCCAGCCCACACTGCGATATGTGTGCACACTAGGTCCGTGCAGCAGAGCAGGTCTCGAGTCGTCCTGGTTAATCCTTGCCACTGGACCAAGACCTAGCTCTGTCGAGCCCGTGTGGTGGCTGGTGTGCAACGGCCACCCCACGTTTAAAAAAAATCCACGCACAGGCATCTTCCACCCTTCAGGATTTAGTTCGGGACCTGGAATATATAAATATATATATATATTTTTTATTTATATATATATATAGTATATATATATATATATATATATATATTTCTCTCTTTTTCTCTCTTTCTCTCTTTTTCTTTCTCGCTATCTCTCGCTGTCTCGCTCTCTTTTCTCTCGCTGTCTCTCTCTTTTCTCTCTCTCTCTCTCCTCTCTCTCTCCTCTCTCTCTCCTCTCTCTCTCCTCTCTCTCTCCTCTCTCTCTCTCTCTCTCTCTCTCTCTCTCTCGCTGTCTCTCTCTCCTCGCTCGCTCTCCGCTCTCTCTCCGCTCTCTCTCCCTCTCGCTGTCTCTCCCTCTCTCTCTCCATCTCTCCGCGCTCTCTCCCTCTCTCCTCTCTCTCTCTGTCTCCGCAGTATTACTGCAGGGAGAGGCGCTGGTACAGTGGATCTGCTCTGGGGCCTCATATCACACCATGTAGCGTCTGACCCAGTGTGGGGCCAAGCGGAGCCGGGGGGCAAGGCCTGTACTTGCCCTCCTCCCCCGTGTGCTGGAACCCACCCGCGAGGAGCGAGAACTGGCGGGGCTGGAGACAGACCACCAAACTCCGCCTGTTACTGTCCACACCTCCTGTTATCCCCATCAATAAATATTCCACAGCTCGGGCCACCGGGGTTGTCTCCGGTGTATTTCCCTTCCCGCCTCCCTCCAGCCTTTTCCAGACGGACGTGCTCGGATGTACTTCCAGCTCACGCTCTGCTACCTTGGCCAAGTGCCCAGGCCGTGAGTGTCGGAAGGGGAGGCACATCACCCTGTCCTCGCCCAATACCCACTCTCCACGAGACACTAGATAGGGATAAGGAGAAGGACACTCGGCCGATTTTACGCGCACCCCTCCCCCCAGGGGCTCGTAGACTGGTTGTAGCATCCGCCCCCTCCCCGCGATCCACTGCTCAGTGGGCAGCACACTCGCCTCTGAGTCAGAAGGTTGTGGGTTCAAGTCCCACTCCAAAGACGTGAGCACAAAAATCTAGGCTGACACTCCCAGTGCACTGCTGAGGTAGCGCTGCACTGTCGGAGGTGCCGTTTTTCGGATGAGAAACGAAAAACGGCACCTCCGAGGTCCTGTCTGCTTTCTCAGGTGGACGTAAAAGATCCCGCGGCACTATTTTGAAGAAGAGCAGGGGAGTTGTCCCCGGTGTCCTGGGGCCAATATTTATCCCTCAATCAACATAACAAAAACAGATTATCTGGTCATTATCACATTGCTGTGTGTGGGAGCTTGCTGTGCGCAAATTGGCTGCTGCGTTTCCCACATTACAACAGTGACTGCATTCCAAAAGTATTTTACTGACTGTAAAGTACTTTGAGCTATCCGGTGGTCGTGAAAGACACTATATAAATGCAAGTCTTTGTTCCCTCCCTCCCTTCCTCCCTCCCTTCCTCCCTCCCTTCCTCCCTCCCTTCCTCCCTCCCTTCCTCCCTCCCTTCCTCCCTCCCTTCCTCCCTTCCTCCCTTCCTCCCTCCCTTCCTCCCTCCCTTCCTCCCTCCCTCCCTCCCTCCCTCCCTCCCTCCCTCCTTCCCTCCTTCCCTCCTTCCCTCCTTCCCTCCTTCCCTCCTTCCCTCCTTCCCTCCTTCCCTCCTTCCCTCCTTCCCTCCCTCCCTCCCTCCTTCAATCCTTCCCTCCCTCCCTCCTTCAATCTTTCCCTCCATCCTTCCCTCCATCCCTCCTTCCCTCCCTCCCTCCTTCAATCCTTCTCTCCCTCCCTCCCTTACTCTCCCTCTCTCCCTTCCCCTCCCTCCCTTCCCCTCCCTCCCTTCCCCTCCCTCCCTTCCCCTCCATCCCTCCATCCCTCCATCCCTCCATCCCTCCATCCCTCCATCCCTCCATCCCTCCATCCCTCTGAGTGAATTGGGGAGGGGAGGTTGGGGAGACAAGTTCCCGGGAAGCTCGATGCGTGTGACGGGTGATGCCATCGGGTCGGGTTGGTGCCCACGGGAGGAGCGGGTGTTCCCGTGCTGCCTGCGCGGTACCCACTTTGCTGGGGCGCCCCCCTCCCTCCAAATTGCGCCCCGCTCCCCCCCACCCTCGCACATTCCCCCACCCCCCCCCAACTTCCCGCACCATGCCCCACCCCCACGCTGCCCTCCACTGCCCCCCACCGCCCTCTGCACCCCCCACCCCTCAGCCTCAGCCCCCGCAACGCGCCCCCCCCCCCTGCTGCCCCCTCACCCCCGTGCCGCCTCTCACTGCCCCCACCCCACACTCTGCACCGCCTCCCCTTGACCAACAGGTGGGACTTTCTCTTGCAGCCGATGCCCCTGTGGACCAGGAGCGGATGTTGGAGAGGCTGACAGCCATGCTGCTGGCTCTGGATCTCATCATCGGACGCTACCCCTCGCTTAATCCCAACAACTCGCTGGTGGAGGCTGCTGCCGCGGTGGCGAATATGGTGCATGGTAAGAAACCTTGTTTCCCACTGAAATGTGTCTGTTCATGGGTTCTTTGCTTAAGAGTCCATAGTAACACATTGCGATTAAGAACTAGTTGGTTGATTAGCAAAAGGTTTAACAATCACACTATACATTACCAGTTCATCCACCAGGCTCACAGCCACCTGCCTCATCGTGGATCCCCCGAACCCAACTGGCTGGGGTTTTATTGAGTTTTGTGAACATCACGTAACTGGCTAAGCCACTCACATTGCAACAGCTCTACAACTATTTTAAAGCAGGACATTAAATCAAGTGCCCCCTTTTTGGCAAGGGCACTAGGACCCACACATTTCCAAATAAACTATTACAGAAACTTAAATCAAATTAAAATTTGGTTGCCGGGGGTGATGATGCACACCAGTACCTCCAGTGCCCATCTCACGCGACAGCTCTCCAAACCCTGAGCATCCTCACTACGCCGTGCTGCAGTGAGAGGGCTGAGCTTTATATGGGCCATGCAAACTGTGGGCCTCCTACAGGCTGCAATCCCCAGCGATCCCTTGGCCTGAGAACATGAAAACTTGGTGGGCCCCTGCAGTCTGCTCCTGAAATGGAGCAGGGAATGCACACCGTTAGCTCAGAGCTGCAGCTTCTACACGATATCCCAGCCGTGGCTCAGTGGTCAGCACTCTCCCTCTTGTCAGAAGGTTGTGGGTTCAAGTCCCACTCCAGGGACTTGAGCACACAATCCAGGCTGATGCTCCCAGTGCTGAGGGAGCGCCGCACTGTCGACGGTACCATTTTTCAGATGAAATGTTAAACCAAAACCTTGTCTACCTGTCCAGGCGGATGTAAAAGATCCTCCGTCTCTCTCTCTCTCAGTCCCCCTCTCTCTGTTTTCCCCCCCCGCGCCCCCCATCACCCGCCACCTCTCGGTCCGTCACTCTCCCCCCGTCTCTCTCTCTCCCCCCCCGTCTCTCTCTCTTCCCCCCTCCGTCTCTCTCTCTCTCCCTCTCCCCCCTCCGTCTCTCCGTCTCTCTCTCTCCCTCTCCCCCCTCCGTCTCTCTCTCTCCCTCTCCCCCCTCCGTCTCTCTCTCTCCCTCTCCCCCCTCCGTCTCTCTCTCTCCCTCTCCCCCCTCCGTCTCTCTCTCTCCCTCTCCCCCCTCCGTCTCTCTCTCTCCCACTCCCCCCCTCCATCTCTCTCTCTCCCTCTCC